>NC_143202.1:16470000-16730000 GCF_051530095.1 Phoenix dactylifera
GGAGTCGACTCGAGCCCGTGCCAGTGATTCTGATACGCTTGGAGTCGACTCGTAATATCCTGGAGTCGACTCAAGTCTCAGACTTTGGTTCAAACTGACTTCATACCTTATCCAAAATATCTTGAACCAAGTCTAGAAACACTTAGACACGATTTTCACTGAAACACTTAATTGAATTCATTAGTAAACATAAGATATACTCAAACGCTTTGAGCTCATCAAAATCAAATAGGGATTTTAATCAATCACTCCATACCTGTCAATCCTTCCTCTAAGCTGGGCAGCCACACTGCCCACATTGCCTTCAGGGCTCGTCAACTCTCGAAGACCATCCGATATGATCTTCAATTCAGCCTGTATCTCACATGATCTTCTAGTTTGGCTTGTTGCCACACAAACCAATTCTGACCCTATAGCTTTCATTTGAATTTTGATTTCTTTCAACTCTTCCAAGAGTGCTTCATGTGAGGTGCGGATGGGAGCTAACTCAGCAGAAATCACTGATCTCATTTCTTCCCTCATCTGCTGGCACATCCTAGATGCTAGGGTGTGCATCTGCTCATCTGATAAGAACATCGATCCACAAGCTGGAGGAGGAGGCATGGAAGTGGATGGTCCAGCCGAGCTGGAAGGTACATCAGGAAAGGGCATAGGGCTATGTGGAGGAGAGAGGTGGACAGGCTCCTGATGATGGATCTCAGGCTCTATAGTTTGGGATTTTCTTTTACAGACCTTAACCCAAGACCCGTCTTTCTTGTGAAACTCCATCCTATGTAGTGTGCTCTCATTGTAGAAATCAGTGTTTCTCAAGGGTTTCTCTGGCTCATTTTCAGGGATAGGAACCTTAAAGTGCTTGAAGAGTAAGGTGAAGACCATCCCATATGGTATGCTAAATCTGGAATACCTATGACATATTGAGATGTAGTTCAACATGAGCCTAGGGAGGTTTAGGGGAATCCCTAGCAAGATGTGGTGCATAATGGCTAAATCTCGCTCCGAAACGAAGTCGAAGCGACCGGTTTTTGGGAATAAGACCCTGTTAATTATGCTCAAGAGCAATCTCATTTCAGCATTGAGGTCTTGGGACTTAACTATGTCAAGAGGACCGCAGTCCTCTCTACCTAAAATTAGGTTTAAAGCAATCTCCCTTTGGGGATGTGAGGTCGGAGCCTCACCGTATTTGGGTATTTGTAACAAACTAGATAAAATGTCCTCATTGATTTCTACCAATGTGCCTCGGACATATCCAGTGTACCCCGAGCTCCCTAAGGCCAAATTACTAAAGATTTCTCTCATTAGGCCGGGATAGGTAGACATGTTTAGGGAACATAGGTGTTCCCAACCTTGGGCACGGAGTCTCTCTCCAATAGAGAACCCCTCACTCGCTAAAAAATGAAAGTCTATGTGCCTACCTGTTGTCACTGTGCGATTCGCACAGGAGGGAGTCACGGTTGGCGGAGCAACCGGAGGAGACGGCGCGGAGGACTCTTCCCTCCGTTCCTCGTCGTTTGCCACCCTAGGACGCCTCCCACCACTACGCCTAGCTTTCTTAGGTGCCATTGATCGGAAATCTAGGGAAATGGGGAGTGATTTTGGTTCGATTTGTGGTGGAGAGAAGATGGATGCTAGGGTTTAGGGTTTCGTTGGGGACGAAGGAAAGCAGCTCGGGACGGCTCGAGCTGTTTCGGCCTATTTAAAAAAAAACATTCATTCTGTCCCCGAGACGTCTCCGCGACTAATGCGAGACGTCTCGCCGGGGGACGTCTCTGTGATTTGCCAGAGACGTCTCCGGCACTGAAAAATTTCAGAACGATTCCTATCTTTTCCCAATTTGTTTTATTCAACCTCAATGATCAGTTTAATTTCTTTTGGCGAATATAAAGTGAGCTTGCTTGTGATCCTTCCCCTTAATAATACATCCTATAAAAGCTTGACAATGATTTTTGAATTATCAATATTGAAATGAGGAATGTTTGACCAAATTTCGAAAACCTATGGAATAGGCTCTGAAAATATCTCTATGAAGAGTCCAAGGGAGGGTAACCATCCTCCGGAAAGTCAAACAATTCGTCATCTAACTTTGATAGATTCATGTTTTCACTTATTAGGCACTAGGTTTGCTATATGTGACCTTGAAGTATATTATTAGTTTGAGTAGCATTCACATGTATCTCTAGAGCTTACAAAGCATTGCATATGCTTGACAAGTTAAATCATTTAAGCTATAGTGTTGAAATCAAATCATGCTTGCATTACAAATTCAATCTACTTGCTAGGATCATACAAGCACAAGGCATTCCTTAAAAAGTTGAACCTATCTTTACAAAGGGGCTTTGTAAAGATATCGGCCAATTGATTTTCAGTGCATATATACTCGATCAATACATCATTTTTCAGCACATGATCCCTTATAAAGTGATGCCTAATCTCTATGTGTTTTGATTTAGAGTGTTGTACAGGATTTTTTGTTAAATTGATTGCACTTGTATTATCACATCTAATTGGAATGTTGTCCATTTTGATACCAAAATCTTCAAGTTGTTGCTTAATCCAAAGAACTTGGGCACAACAGCTTCCGGCTGCAATGTACTCAGCCTCAGCTGTGGATAAGGCAACTGAATTCTGTTTCTTGCTAAACCAAGAAACCAAGTTTGCACCCAAGAATTGACAGGTGCCACTTGTGCTTTTTCTGTCGAGTTTGTACCCGGCAAAATCAGCATCGGAATAAGCAATTAAATTTAAATCAGATTGTTTAGAATACCATAAACCTGCATTAGATGTCCCTACTAGGTATTTGAATATTCTTTTAACAGCTTGCAAGTGTGATTCCTTAGGACATGCTTGGTATCTAGCACACATGCAAACACTGAATAATATGTCTGGTCTACTAGCAGTAAGGTAAAGTAATGACCCTATCATACCTCTGTACAATTTGCAGTCTACACTTTTACCTTTTTCATCTTTGTCAAGCTTGCAACTTGAGCCCATGGGTGTGCTGATTTCCTTTGCATCCTTCATCTTGAACTTCTCCAACATTTTCTTGATGTATTTGGACTGACTGATGAAGATGCCTTCCTCTGATTATTTTATTTGTAGCCCAAGGAAGAAGTTTAGCTCACCCATCATGCTCATTTCAAATTCTCCCTGCATAAGCTTAGCAAACTCTTGACAAAGACTATCATTAGTAGCACCAAAAATTATATCATCCACATAAATTTGCACAAGCAATAAGTCATTCCCTTTTCTTTTAATGAAGAGTGTTTTGTCTACATTTCCTCTTTTAAACTTATTTTCAATTAGAAAATTACTTAATCTTTCATACCATGCCCTAGGGGCTTGCTTAAGTCCATACGATGCTTTATGCAATTTAAAAACATAATCTGGATGTAAGTGGTTTTCAAAACCTGGAGGTTGTTCTACATAAACTTTCTCCATTATATAACCATTTAAAAAAGCACTTTTTACATCCATTTGATAGAGTTTGAAATCCATGAAGCATGCATATGCCAAAAGTAGTCTAATAGCCTCTAACCTGGCAACAGGAGCAAAAGTTTCATCAAAATCTATGCCTTCCTCCTGATTGTAGCCTTTGGCTACTAGCCTAGCTTTGTTTCTTATTACTATTCCATCTTCATCTAGTTTATTTCTATATACCCACTTGGTGCCTATAATTGAAACATTAGGGGGTCTTTTCATTAGAGTCCAAACTTGATTTCTTTCAAATTGGTTTAGTTCCTCTTGCATAGCATTTATCCAATTTTCATCTTTTTCGGCTTCTTCTAGTGATTTAGGCTCTATCTGTGAAACGAATGCAAGATAATTACTAGTATTTCTTAAAGAGGATCTTGTCCTTATCCCTTGTGAAGGGTCACCAAGGATTAGATCCCTTGGATGACCATGTGCATACCTCCATTCCCTAGGAAGATCTTGATTTCTCGCTGGGGGTTGATCTTCTTCATCTTGCTGAATCGTATCTTCTTTGATTTCATCCTCATGTTGTTTGTCTTCTATGGAGAATTCCTTCATTCTGTCTTCAAGTATACCTGCATCATCATCTTCTTCTTTTCTAGAAGAATCTCCATTAGCTTCATCAAAAATAACATGAATGGATTCTTCAACAACGAGAGTTCTCTTGTTGAAGACCCTGTATGCTCTACTAGATGAGGAATAACCTAAGAAGATTCCCTCATCTGATTTAGCACTAAACTTACTTAGATTGTCCTTTTCATTGTTTAAAATAAAGCAGCGACAACCGAAAACATGAAAATAACTTATATTGGGCTTCTTATTTTTCAACAACTCATAAGGTGTTTTCTTTAAGATAGATCTAACTAAAGCACGGTTTAAAATATGGCAGGCAGTATTGATTGCTTCAGCCCAAAAATACTTTGGTAGATCCGATTCGCACAACATGGTACGAGCCATATCTGCTAGTGTGCGATTCTTCCTTTCTACCACCCCATTTTGTTGGGGTGTCCTAGGGGCCGAAAAATTGTGATTGATACCGTTTTCTTCACAAAATTTTTCAAAATGCTGATTTTCAAACTCGGTACCATGATCACTCCTAATTGCTTTTAGTTTAAGATTAAGTTCATTCGAAATCCTATTATGAAACTTGATAAAAGCGGGAAAGGACTCATCTTTGTGGGCAAGAAATGAAACCCATGTAAAATGTGAAAAGTCATCAACAATTACAAGACCAAACTTCTTACCCCCTAGACTAGCAGTTCTAGTGGGTCCAAATAAATCCATGTGAATTAGTTCTAAGGGTTTTGATGTTGAGACTATGTTCTTAGATTTGAAAGAGCTTCTTGTTTGTTTCCCTAGTTGACATGCAACACAAATTTTGTTCTTTTCAAAGTCTATTTTTGGTAGTCCTTTGACTAGATCTTTTGTAATCAATTTAGAAATTAAATCCATGCTAGCATGCCCTAACCTACGATGCCATAACCAGCTAGTCTCATTGACCTTGGCATCCATGGCTACAAGACATTGGCCATCCTTCATGGTGAGATCATCAAGATCTACCATGTAAACATTTCCGCGCCTATGTCCCATAAGTATGATCTCATTGTCAATTGGACTACTAATTATGCATAGGGAAGATTCAAATGACACTTTAAAGCCCTTGTCACAAAATTGACTTATACTTAATAAATTATGTTTTAATCCATTAACTAACAATACATTGTCAATAAATGAGGAGGGTGATATGGAGATTTTACCAACGCCAATGATTTGACCTTTTGCATTGTCTCCAAATGTGACTACTCCTCCTTCTTTTGATTTCAAGGTGATGAAAAGGCTCTTGTCACCGGTCATATGCCTTGAGCAACCACTATCAAGATACCATATTCTCTTTTTACTCCCGGCTGCAAGGCATACCTGCAAAATAATCATGTGAAGCTCTTAGGTACCCAAGTTTTCTTGGGTCCTTCTTGGTTAGTGTAGTTGGTTCCCTTAGGCACCCACATTTTGGTTGTGTTTTTACCCTTTACAAGTGTGTTCTTATTAGTTTGAATCTTTCTTTGAATGCAAGAATAAGCTTTATGTCCACTTTTCCCACAATAAAAGCATGTAGGTTTTTCAGTTTTGACATCTTTTGCTTTTACAAAAAAGTTCTTTAGATATTTTTGTTGTTTGCTAGTTTTGTATTCTAATCCGGCTTTATTAAAAACAGCTCTTTGATTGGATAGAATAAGATTTAATTTTTTCGAGCTATGTGTAAATTTCTCCACAATTGGTTTATACTTGTGTAGCTCATCTTTAAGGTCCAAATTTTCTTTAGCTATTTCTTCCTTATCATTTTTAAGGGACTCAACATTTTGTCCAAGTGAAGTATTACTATTGAGTAGGAATTTGACTTTTAGATTTAATTCCTTAATGAGTGTTTTTGCCGTTTCATTTTCAATGCTAAGTTTTGAATTTTTATCCTTTAGGTCAATGATGCTATCATTTTCATAGCTCTCCTTTTCAATCAATAGGTTTTTAATATCATCCTTTAGTCTTTGATTGGAGGCCTTTAGTTCTTTATTTTTTACTCCTAACATACTACAATCATTCATGAGTTCTTGGAAAGCTTCATATAATTCTTCTAAAGTAAAATCTGTAGTTGAGCTTTGACATACCTCATCGTCGTCGAATGCCATGAAACACAAGTTGGCGGTCTCTTCCTTCTCTTCCTCGGAGGAGGATGTGTCACTGTCATCCCAAGTCGCTTTCAACGCCTTCTTCTTCTTCTTTCCATAGTGCTTCTTCTGTTGAGGGCATTCGGAGCGGATGTGTCCCGGTCTCTTGCAATCATAACATATGATTGGGTCTCTTTCTTTTTCTTTTTCCTTTTTTCAATCATTTCTCCCTCCAAACTTCTTTCTTGGGAAGGTCTTCTTTCTTCTTATGAATTTTTTGAACTTCCTTACTATTAAGCCCAAGTCTTCATCTTCACTTTCTTCTTTACTTTCACTGCTTTCTTCTTCACAAACACTTGAAGTAGTCTTGAGGGCGATTGTCTTCTTCTTTGGCACATCTTCTTCATGTTGCTTCATTGTGAGCTCATGCGTCATCAATAAGCCCAATAGTTCTTCAAGTGCCAAGGTGTTGAGGTCTTTGGCTTCTACGATCGCCGTGACCTTCGCTTCCCAAACTTTTGGCAAGGACCTGAGAATTTTCCTCACAAGTTCTGAGTTAGTGTAAGATTTACCCAAATTCTTTAGACCATTTATTATATCAGTGAAGCGTGTGAACATGCATGAAATAGTTTCGTTGGGTTCCATCTTAAATAACTCATATTTGTGAACTAGAATGTTCATTTTAGACTCTTTGACTTGATTAGTACCCTCGTGGGTAACTTCAAGCCTATCCCATATTTCCTTGGCGGAACTACAGGTGGAGACTCTATTAAACTCATTTACATCTAGAGCACAAAACAATGAATTCATGGCTCTAGCATTGAGTTGAACCATCTTACTATCATTCTCATCCCAATCCTCCTCAGGTTTGGGAACCTGAACGCCATTAACTATATGAGATGGTTCGTGTGGTCCTTTGATTATAACCCTCCACAAGGCATAATCTTGTGCTTGAATAAAAATTCTTATTCTAGTCTTCCAATAGGAATAATTTGTCCCATTGAAGAGTGGAGGTCTATTGGTAGCCTGCCCCTCAGCAGGAACATTGTTGAAGGGTGTTGCCATCTTGATCTTTGGCAAAGACGGTTAGGTCTTCAAGAATACACAGAGCACCTGCTCTGATACCACTTGTTGCCCAGAGATGGTCACCCAAGAGGGGGGTGAATTGGGTGTTTTAAAACTTTTTGTCTAATTAAACAAAACACACAAGTGTATGTGCAAAAGTAAAATTAAAGTTGTAAGCACAGTCAATCGCAAACGCAAAGGTTTATAGTGGTTCGGAGCTTCCACTGCTCCTACATCCACTCCCCAAACACCTTTGGAAATTTTTCACTATAATCAGCGATTACAGTCCGGTAGTTTTTCGAGTGAACTACCCAACTCGTTGTTTTACCCCGGGCTAACAACGAACCCTACAATCCCCCAATTTAACCTAGGCTTGGGACGCCTATCTCTTGTTCCAAGTCCCTTGACTGGAACAAGCACAATATTCAAGTGTTTTACAAGGATTTAAAAGCTCTTATGAAAGCAAATAGAACAATGAAGAACAACAAAACCGGAAGAACCCACTTTGCCGTTGAAAGCGTGGGTGATGATGGTTCTTCCGATGTGGATCACGTTGGCTTGAATGCGAGCTTTGACTGCCGAGTAGGAGTGAGTAGATGAGCACGAAATCAGATGAAGAAGACTTGAATGCACTTGATTTCTCCTCTTGAAAGCACCAACTCCCTTGAACCTCTTTCTCTTTCTTCTCTCTTGAATGATCTTATGTTTGGTTGGTGAGAAGTTCTTTAAAGCCACTTAAAAGCTCCTTTTTATACTCCTACAAGCAATAGATCCATTAGACACAAAAATATAGCCGTTTGAAATTCAAACAAACCTGCAAAAGTGTGTCAGTCGCGTCCCAGGCGTTCCGGAGACGTCTCCGCTTGAACGAGAGACATCTCGGCTGTATAAAAAATTCTTTCGATGATGTTGGAGTCGACTCGGCGCTTTCTGGGGACGACTCGAAGAAGAACAGCTCGATTTCTTATTTTTCTGTTTTTCTGAGAGAGGCGGCTCGGCGCTTTCTGGGGACGTCTCGGGATGTTTGTGCTTTATGCGTGGGGACGACTCCGCGACGTCGGGGACGACTCCGACATTTTCTCAACGAAAAAACAAGTCCTCTGGAATCCCTGAGAGAGTCGACTCTGCATCCTTCAGAGACGACTCGCGCGCATCCCCTGAAATCGGCCTTTCTGCCGTCTCTGAGAGAGTCGACTCCAAAAAGCCGGGAGTCGACTCCGACCCTGCGAGATGTCTCGGCAGGTGCCGGGGACGTCTCCAGACGTGCCAGTTTCTCCTCTACATGCCAGAGACATCTCTGGAACAAACCGGAGACGTCTCGGCTGCCCCTGATCCGTTTTCTTCATCTCAAAAAAATCTTCAATAAATCCGCAAAAAATATGGGAACATGCCTTGATAATTCTTAACAATATTCTTAGTTAAACACCTGAAATGCTCAAGTAAATTGTTAATATAAGGGGAATTATACTCTAATGTTTTGTATTCATCAAAATCCATTAGGGGGTCAACATTATGTATTAGAGACCTGCGAGTCTCATGAAAAAGGGTTGTAATTAGTCTTTTATTTTTGAATTTTATCTGGGATGTAATCTGTGATGTATGTTGCACGTCGATGGTTGATCGGTGTATGCCTCCTACAAGCAAGCCTTGCGCAGATTGAGATCATAGGTTGATTGAAGATGGATCAAGGAGTTGATTACAATTGAACCTAAGGGATCAAGATCGAGTCAAGAGTTGAAGACGATCAAACCAATTGACGTGCATGTGCTTGTACTATGACCCATCCTGGATCCATGATCATCACCAGTTACATTTACTACTTTTTATATATATGCCTGGATGTTTAATATTTATGCCTATGCATAGTGGGTAGATGGATGTGTGCATGAGATGCGAGTTGCCAATCGAAAGAGACCTAAACTAAAACCTCCTCAATCAAGTCGAGAGTGAACCAACATGAGCGGGTCATATTAGATTAATTGATCTAATTGGTGTCTGGAAAAGCATAAAAGGTGGTTACTTAATTAGGACCTTACTCTCTGAGTAAGGAGAGCCTCCCACCTGCTTACCTGGTCAATTGTTTGATTACCTCTTATGAAGAGCTCGAGGTTGCAAACACTAAGACCTGATTAACCAATATTAAGTCCATAGGTCTTCCACCGTAGTAGAGCTGCTAAGGTCTTTCTGATGTTGACTTGTCTCGGCTGGACACAGTGGGCAAGTTGCATCGGGGGGCTGGACCTCTCTATAGACATGAGATGTTGTAGGGGTAAAGATGGGGTTGGGCCCAATAACTGTTAGGTGAGGGACCTAATAACGACTTTGCTTCTGCGGTTATACGGTGGGTCCGACTTAACTAAGGAATGGGGCCAATAACTGTTAGGTGAGGTCTTCATTACTTAGAGACCGGATAGCGCTGCAACTTGCTTGAGAAGCATTGTACAAGAGTTGTACACTCATCGTTTATGTGTCACCAATAACTGTTAGGTGAGGTGGCATATAAATTGGTGGGACCGTAGCACCCCACTTGAAACCTAGAGTCGCAAGGTTTCCGTTTCTCTACCTGAGGAGTGTGAGAGATTCGAGGAAATAGTGGGAGGTATATTTGTTTTAAAAGGCCCTAAAATAAATAGAATCAAGTACAAAATTCTAACTAGAATCTTTACTCTCTGAGGATTATAAAGTCAGCTTCTAGACTTTTAACTCATATCCTATAGAACAACCGATTGACCAAACCCAATTGTAAAGACTGGCTCAGCAAATTTCAAAATATTTTTGAATTGTGAGAAATTAGGGTATGTGCTAGACCATGGAATCCCCATGTTACCAATCTGTCCAATCACTGATCAGTGTAAGATGCATGCCAAGTGGACAAACAATAACAATAAAGTTAGGTGCTGCACAATTGCATCCATGTCCAATGAATTACAATGCCAACATGAGAACATGAAGACTGCCAGGGACATATTAAATCACCTGCAAGAGTTGTATGGTGATCAGAGTCGCGCAGCATGTTTTGAAGTGTCCAAGAGGCTCTTCAAGGCAAAGATGCGTGAGGGGCAGTCTGTCCACGATCACTATTTGACTATGATCAAGGACCTAGAGGAGCTTGAGAAGCTCGGCATGACCATGCACAAGGAATTGCAAATGGATTTGATCCCACAATCCCTTCCAGCTTCATATGGACAGTTTATAGTAAACTACCATATGAATAAGATTGTATGCACCAAAATCAGAATTGTTAAATAAATTGGTAACTACCTTAGGGACCTTGAAGAGTTTAAGGGGCATAATTCTTGCTGTCGAGTTGGCTTCTACTTTCAAGAGAGAGTCTACCTGGAAGAAGAAGAAGCCTGCGAAGAAGCAGAAGACCGAGAAAATGCCAAGTAAGGAAGTTCCAAGAAAAAGGCCAATTGCAAGGATAAGTGTTTCCATTGCATCATGGACGGCCATTGGAAGAGGAACTGTCCTACATACATGGAAAGCATAGAGAACATGAAGGGTGACGGACCTTCAGAAGGTATGTCAGAAATGCTCAGGATACCTAGGGATTGTTACCTATTGCTAGCAGAAATTTGATTTGTTTAGCACAGAAAGATTTTATAAGACTACTGCTCCATTTATTTGAGAAATAAATTGGTTCAACGTGGTTTTATGATTGACAGTCTCTATCACATACATATGGATGTATCTGTGAATGTATCCGAGCAAACAGTGAGTACCATAGGATCTAATAGATCTAGAAATGAGATAAATTTAAAGTATTTGTGGCACCTCAGACTTGGCTATATAGGAGAAGACAAAATAAACAAATTGGAGAAACATGAACTTTTGGCTCATTGACTTTCGAGTCATATTCGATTTGTGAATTCTGCCTTCAAGAAAAGATGGCCAAATTATCCTTTGTAGGACATAGGATGGTCCACTGAAATACTTACCCTAGTACACACTGATGTGTGTGGCCCATTCGATGTGCAGGCTAGGGGTTGTAATTTTTACTTCGTTTACCGATGATTACTCACGGTATGGATATGTGTATGACACACAAATCTGAAACTTTTGAAAGTTTCAAAGAGTTGAGATATGAAGTAGAAAAATAAACAGAAAAACTCATTAAGGTTCTTGGATCAGATCGAGGAGGTGAACACTTTAATAGAGAGTTCCATGATTATCTCAAGAAGAATGGTATAGTTTCATAATGGACTCCTCCTGGTACACCTCAGCTCAACGGAGTGTCATAGAGGAGGAATCAAACTCTATTGGATATGGCCTGGTCCATGATGAGCTTCACTAATTTACCCTTGTTTCTTTATATAGATGTCCTATTTTCAGAGATTTACTTATTGAATAGAGTTTCCTCTAAAGTCCGTTCCTACCACACCATATGAGATATGACATGGTAAGAAACCAAGTCTTGGCTCTGTATTAATGGGTTCGATAGGATCCATGACTCGTTGCTTCTCAGAGACTTTCTCTTCAAACTCAATTTTTCTCCCACTGCCTCTATCAAGGATAAACTGGTTTTTCCAAGAAGATGGCGTGACGGCTCACAAACACATTGTGATCCTCTGAGACGTAAAAATTGTATCCTAATGACTCTTTAGGATATCCTATAAAACGAGCACTTATGGTCCTAGCCTCTAACTTGTCTGTCTGTAGTCTATTGACGTGGGCCGGACATCCCCAAATCTTGGTTTCTTACCATGTCATATCTCATATGGTGCGGTAGGAATGGACTTTTACAGGGAACTCTATTCAACAAGTAAATAGCTGAAAATAGGGCATCTATCTAAAGAAACAAGGGTAAATCAGTGAAGCTCATCATGGACTGGACCATATCAATAGAGTCCGATTCCTCCTCTCTGACACTCCATTGAGCTGAGGTGTACCAGAAGGAGTCCATTATGAAACTATACCATTCTCCTTGAGATAATCACAGAACTCTCCATTAAGGTATTCACTTCCTCGATCTGATCGAAGAACCTTAATGAGTTTTTGTGCTTATTTTTCTACTTCATATCTAAGCTTTTTGAACATTTCAAAAGTTTCATATTTGTGTCTCATACACATATCCATACCGTGAGTAATCATCGGTAAAATGAAGTAAAAAATTACAACCCCTAGCCTGCACATCGAATGGGCCACACACATCAGTGTGTACTAGGGTAAGTATTTCAGTGGACCTCCCTGTGTCCTACAAAGGATAATTTGGCCATCTTTCCTTGAAGGCAAAATTCACAAATCAAATATGACTCGAAAGTCAATGAGCCCAAAAGCTCATGTTTCTCCAATTTGTTTATTCTGTCTTCTCCTATATGGTCAAGCCTGAGGTGCCATAAATACTTTAGAGTTATCTCATTTTTGGATCTATTAGATCCTATGGTATTCACTGTTTGCTCAGATATATTCACAGATACATCCATATGTATGTGATAGAGACTGTCAATCATAAAACCATGTTGAATCAATTTAATTTTCAAATAAATAAAAATCTTTCTGTGCTAAATAAAATACAGAAATCAAATTTCTGTTAGCAATAGGTAACAGTCCCTAAGTATCCTGAGCATATCTGACATACCTTCTGAAGGTCTGTCACCCTTCATGTTCTTTATGCTTCCCATGTATGTAGGACAGTTCCTCTTCCAATGGCCGTCCATGATGCAATGGAAACACTTTTCCTTGCAATTGGCCTTTTTCTTGGAACTTCCTTACTTGGTGTTTTCTTAGTTTTCTGCTTCTTCGCAGGCTTCTTCTTCTTCCAGGCAGACTCTCTCTTGAATGTAGAAACCAACTTGACAGCGAAAACGATGCCCCTTGAACTTCTTCAAGGTCCCTAAGGTAGTTACCAATTTATTTAACAATTCTATTTTAGTGCATACAACCTTGTTCATATGGTAGTTTACTATAAACTATTCATATGAAGCCGGAAGGGATTGCGGGATCAAATCCGTTTGCAATTCCTTGTGCATGGTCATGCCAAGCTTCTCAAGCTTCTCTAAGTTCTTTATCATGGTCAAACCATGATCATGGACAGACTGCCCATCGTGCATCTTGGCTTTGAAGAGCCTCTTAGACACTTCAAACCGAGCTGCGTGACTCTGATCACCATACAACTCTTGCAGGTGATTTAATATGTCCCTGGCAGTCTTCATGTTCTCATGCTGGCATTGTAATGCATTGGACATGGATGCCATTGTGCAGCACCTAACTTTATGTCATTGTTCGTCCACTTAACAAGCGTCTTATGCTGATCAGTGATCGGACGGATTGGTAACATGGGGATTCCATGGTCTAGCATATACCCGAATTTCTCACAATTCAAAACTATTTTTGAAATTTGCTGAGCCAATCTTTATAATTGGGTTTGGTCAAACGGTTGTTCTATAAGATATGAGTTAAGAGTCTAGAAGCTGACTTTATAATCCTTAGAGAGTAAAGATTCTAGTTAGACTTTTGTACTTGATCCTAATCTATTCTAAGGTCTTTTAGAACAAATGTAACTCCCACTATTTTCTCGAATTCCTCACACTCCCCTGGTAGGAAAACGGAAATCCCACACGACTAGGGTTTCTAGTGGGTACTGCGGTCCCATCGATTTACATGCCACCTCACCTAACAGTTATTGGTGACACATAGATTGATGAATGTACAACTCTTGTACAATGCTTCTCAAGCATGTTGCAGTGTAACTTGGTCTCTAAGCCATGAAAACCTCACCTAACAGTTATTGGTCCCATTTCTTAGTTAAGTCAGACCCACCGTATAACCGTAGGAATAAAGTCGTCATTGGGTCCTCACCTAACAGTTATTGGTGCCCAACCCCACCTTTACCCTACAACATCTCATGTCTATAAAGAGGTCCAGCCTCCCGATGCAACTTGACCACTGTGTCCAGCCGAGACAAATCAACATCAGAAAGGCCTTAGCAGCTCTACTACAGTGGAAGACCTATTGACTTAATATTTGTTAATCAGGTCTTAGTGTTTGCAACTTGAGCTCTTCATAAGAGGTAATCGAACAATTGGCCAGGTAAGCAGGTGGGAGGCTCCCCTTACTCAGAGAGTAAGGTCCTAATTAAGTAACCACCTTTCATGCTTTCCTAGACACCAATTAGATCAATTAATCTAATATGACTTGCTCATGTCGGTTCACTCTCGACTTGATTGAGGAGGTTTTAATTTAGGTCTCAATTGGGTTTGCTACATCACATGTAAACCTATCTACCCGACTCTCATTCACATCACATGCAAACGGCACATTGCAGGCAGTTATAATCGCAGCAATAATTAAAGCTAAACTTTAAATAGGTGATGATCATGGATTCTAGTTAGGTCGTATTACAAGCACATGCACGTTAATCGATCAACTGGTCTTCAACTCTTGAATTGGTTCCAAGCCTTCTTGATTCGATCCTTGACCAACTCTTGATCCAATCGCCATCAACCGCTTAGATCACCTGTTCATCTCATGCCTTGTCTTCAACTTGATCGTTGACGTACATCACATTACAGAAATACAACCAGATGTAAAATAAAAATAATAATAAATTACATCTCCTTTTAGGAGGCACGCAGGCCTCTCAAAACATCAAATAAGATGCATGCAAGCATCTGAAAAATTACATGACATCATAGATCACATCGCAGGTCATTACATTTGATACCAAAAGGGTTTGAATCCTATGATCATCACCACATGCAGCAATTATAATTTTCAGATCTGAAAACTAATTGATTATCTTATGACATATGTTGCTGATCATGCTAATCATGATTCTAAACTTTGTAATCCCATTAACAATGCAATTAGAATCATCTTTTTATCACATAAAAATCAGCATGCACAAATCAGCACCCTAGAAAAATTCTGCATGCAGAAAATTTTCAGATCTAATAAGCCTACTAATAATTAATCCTTACCTTAATCTACGAAGCCTAGGCTCTGATACAACTGTTAGAAAATTCCGATCATGCCGCTGAAATTTAAAAAAATTCAGATGCAGCGGAAGAGGCATGCGCGGGATCAACCGTTCATCCCATGAACGTTGTTCAAAAACCGTTCGTAGATAGATAAGGATTAAAAACTTTTTAAAACATTAGAAGATCAGATCTTCACCTTGTGCGGGTAGATGATCACCGCAAACTGATGATCGTGGTTAAGGATGAAGGTTCGCTTGAAGCCGTTCAAGTGCCCGGCCTCTACAGGTATCCACACGAAGCAGAAACCGATCAAAGCTTCCTTGTCTCCCCGGGGTGCTAGCTCCCTTGCAGAGACAACTTTGGATGGCTGATTTCCTCCCTTTC
This sequence comes from Phoenix dactylifera, assembly GCF_051530095.1. NCBI lineage: Eukaryota > Viridiplantae > Streptophyta > Magnoliopsida > Arecales > Arecaceae > Phoenix > Phoenix dactylifera. The sequence goes on from NC_143202.1 coordinate 16,485,497, forward strand.
AATCAACCCTTGAATGCTAGAGGGAGGAGGAAGAAGATGAAAGAGGAGAAGAAGAGGAATGAAGCCCCGCAGCCTTCTTTTTCTCCCTTGCGTTGGAACCAAGATGGTGAGGGAAGAAGGCCGCCACCACACTTCTTTTGATCCTTTCTTGCTTGCGGCTGAAAAGAGAGGAGAGGAGGGTGGAGTTCACGGCTGAAAAGGAGAAGCATTCATTAAATTAGGGCGCCTCCTCTTTACCCCCTTTTAAAGCATCTAGGGCTCCTTCAAATTAGGAGCCCTTGATGTTATGCCATGTGGGGCGCCTCCCTCTTTCCTTGCCGCACCAAAGGAATCAAGGAGGAGGGGTGTGATCCCCTCCTTCTTGTGATGCCCTAATCCTCATCTAATGAGGATTGGGTGGCCCTAATGTGGTTTAGCCCTAATCCAATTAGGGTTTAACCAAGTCATGAATCAATTGGGTTCAAACTATACTAGTCCTAATCCAATTAGAACTTGAATGAACCATGACTCAATTGAATTCTTCAATCCTAACCCAATTAGGAGTCATGTTGATTCATTAGATTAATAATTAATTAGGACTTAAGAAATCCTAATCCAATTAGGACTTATTTAATTTTAGTCCTAATCCAATTAGGACTCTAATTTGAATCCGAAGTTCTAATCCGATTAGGACTCTAGGAATCCTACTCCAAGTAGGAATCTAATTTTAATTCAAAACTCCTAATCTCATTAGGATTGTAGGAATCCTATTCCAAGTAGGAATTCCAGTCCTACTCCAACTAGGATTTCCAGTCCTAATCCAATTAGGACTCTAGGAATCCTACTCGAAGTAGGACTCTTGTTTCAAGTCCAATTAATTAATTCCCTTTGTTCCTTCTTCAACTGAATATCAACGAATTGATTACTTGTGATTCCTAATCACGATTCAACCATCGGATCGGTCAATACTTCTAATGTGTGTGACCCCATAGGTTCTACTCTGACTGGTAGTGAGATATATTATGATCTCTATCACAATATCATTGAAAACTCCTTTCAATGGATTGGAACGATTCCAACTCTACTCTTTAGGGTTTATCGATCATCGAGATAATCCCTGTGAGTCCCACCATCCACTAGTGACACCTAGCAGCATGTAGTGGCTACCCAGTAGAATAGAATGATGAACCTCTAGGTGCAGTTATCGTGTGATACAGTCCTACTATCGTGGATCCCTACAGGATGGAGGTCATGGATAACTCGTCAAACCCCTTCGTCTGTCATATGTTAAGATTTATTTGACTCGAGTTCGTTAGTGGAAAACTCTTTCTCCACTTTATATTACTGCCCTAGCCAAGGTCTTAGAACTCAGTCTAACAAGTCACATAGGATCACTCCTCTTCTATCAAGGTCGATAGATTCCATGTAAGTGCATACCCTACTCCTACAGTGAACTTACTGCAGCCAATCTACACTACAAGGACCCATATGACTAGAGACCATGTATACGTGTAGTCAAACTACAATAACCTCACTGTGAGTAGCTGAAACACCACAGGTCAAAGGACCAGTCATACTACTGCAACATCAAGCAAGTCACTGACGAGTAGATAGACATCCAAGTGACTTCTTGTCTTAGTCACGCTCAGTACCCTTGTTCTCTAAGAAGCACCTGCACTATCACTTCAGTGTCCCCACACTGTGGACTCAAGTCTCGTCCATCCAGAAGGAAAGTGATCTGTGCACTGATCGGATCGATCACCGTCCTCGTGATGATCCATTGATCAGGAGCATTTAGAAATTAATCACCAATGATACATAGCTCAAATTCTCAACTCTTGAGAATATGCATCATCATCTTATTAATTTCTTGAATGATTCATAGACACATAAATAATATGAATGTAAAGATGCCTTTTATTTATTCGATAATAAATAGTCAAGTACAAAATTATGTTCCTAGAATTAACAATGTGTCAGCCAGATTGGCTTTTAGGGCATACATCTAACAATCTCCCACTTGCACTAAAACCAATCAGTCATATATCTAAGCCCCATCTTCTCAAGGTGGGCTTCAGTCTTTTGCTGACTTAGCTGCTTAGTGAACGGATCTGCCACGTTATCCGCGGAGTCTACTCTCTGTACCTCTACATATTTCTTCTCAACATAGTCGCGTATGAGGTGGAAGCGCCGCTCTATGTGCTTGGACTTCTGATGAGACCTTGGCTCCATAGCTAGTGCTATGGTGCCAATATTATCGCAGTAAAGTGTTATGGCATCTAATGACATTACACCTAACTCTGCAATGAACTTTTAACTAGAAGATTTCCACTGCACCCTTAGATACGGCTTAACATTTAATTTCTAAGGTAGAATCTATAATGATCGATTGTTTGGAACTCTTCCAATTTACTGATCCACCATTGCACATATTCTGATGTAGACTTTCTATCATCAATATGTGTGCATCCTTCTACCTTCAACTCTGATCTTCTTCCAAAGACCAAGAACATGTCCTTAGTTCTTCTCAAGTACTTAAGACTGTTCTTCACAGCTATCCAGTGCTTTTTGCCTGGATCTGATTGACATATGATCGTGACATTCACAGCATGTACTATATCAAGTTATGTACATAGCATGGCATACATGAGGCTCCCTATTGCCGATGCATAGGGTATCTTGCTCATGCGTTGAATCTCTTCAGATGTGTTGGGGCACATCTTCTTGGAGAGATGAATTCCATGCCTTAGGGGTAAGAGACCCCTCTTGGAGTTTTCCATGCTGAACCTCTTCAGCACCTCCTCTATGTACATCTTCTGTGAAAGGTCAAGCATCCTTTTAGATCTATCTCTATAGACCTTTATTCCCAAAATATAGGATGCTTCCTCAAGGTCTTTCATGGAGAACCTTTTTGACAACCAGACCTTGACTGAGGTTAGCATGGGAATATCATTTCCTATCAGGAGGATGTCGTACAGTACGAGAAATACGACAGCACTCCCACTAACCCTTTTGTAAACACACGGTTCCTCTTCATTTTTGATGAAATCAAACGTTTTGATTGCGTCATCGAAATGAATGTTCGAACTCCGAGATGCTTGCTTTAGTCCATAGATGGACCTTTGCAACTTGCAGACCTTGTGATCTCCATCACTGGAAGTGAAACCCAAAGGCTGTTCCATATAGATGTCTTCATCAAGATATCCATTCAGGAAAGCTGTTTTCACATCCATCTGCCAGATTTCATAATCATGAAATGCTGCAATGGCAAGCAATGTTCGGATGGATTTCAGCATGGCTACAGGTGAAAAGGTCTCTTGATAGTCAATGCCTTCGCGCTGACTATACCCTTTTGCCACAAGCCTTGCCTTATAGGTCTCTACCTCTCCATCCGAACCTATCTTCCTTTTGTAGATCCATTTGCATCCAATAGGTACAATACCTTCTGGTGGGTCTACTAAGGTCCAGACTTGGTTGGAATGCATGGAGTCTAACTCTGACTTCATAGCTTCCAACCATTTCTCGGAATCGATATCAGATATCGCCTCGTCGTAGGTTTTGGGATCCTGCGTGTGATCCCTATCTCCCACTAGGAATATTTTCTCGGTATCCTCTTGTAGTATATCTAAGTATCTATCGGGAGGATGGGAGACCCTACTTGATCTGCGAGGTGGTTGAGGGACATCGTGTACTGGCTCTGTATTAATGGGTTCGATAGGATCCATGACTCGTTGCTTTTCAGAGACTTTCTCTTCAAGCTCAATTTTCCTCCCACTGCCTCTATCAAGGATAAACTGGTTTTTCCAAGAAGATGGCGTGATGGCTCACAAACACATTGTGATCCTCTGAGACGTAAAAATTGTATCCTAATGACTCTTTAGGATATCCTATAAAACGAGCACTTATGGTCCTAGCCTCTAACTTGTCTGCCTGTAGTCTATTGACGTGGGTCGGACATCCCCAAATCTTGGTTTCTTACCATGTCATATCTCATATGGTGCGGTAGGAATGGACTTTTAGAGGGAACTCTATTCAACAAGTAAATAGCTGAAAATAGGGCATCTATCTAAAGAAACAAGGGTAAATCAGTGAAGCTCATCATGGACTGGACCATATCAATAGAGTCCGATTCCTCCTCTCTGACACTCCATTGAGCTGAGGTGTACCAGGAGGAGTCCATTATGAAACTATACCATTCTCCTTGAGATAATCACGAAACTTTCCATTAAGGTATTCACTTCCTCGATCTGATCGAAGAACTTTAATGAGTTTTTGTGCTTATTTTTCTACTTCATATCTAAGCTTTTTGAACCTTTCAAAAGTTTCATATTTGTGTCTCATACACATATCCATACCGTGAGTAATCATTGAAAAAATGAAGTAAAAAATTACAACCCCTAGCCTGCACATCAAATGGGCCACACACATCAGTGTGTACTAGGGTAAGTATTTCAGTGGACCTCCCTGTGTCCTACACAGGATAATTTGGCCATCTTTTCTTGAAGGCAGAATTCACAAATCAAATATGACTCGAAAGTCAATGAGCCCAAAAGCTCATGTTTCTCTAATTTGTTTATTCTGTCTTCTCCTATATGGCCAAGCCTGAGGTGCCATAAATACTTTAGAGTTATCTCATTTTTGGATTTATTAGATCCTATGGTATTCACTGTTTGCTCAGATATATTCACAGATACATCCATATGTATGTGATAGAGACTGTTAATCATAAAACCATATTGAATCAATTTAATTTTCAAATAAATAAAAATTTTTCTGTGCTAAATAAAATACAGAAATTAAATTTCTGTTAGCAATAGGTAACAGTCCCTAAGTATCCTGAGCATATCTGACATACCTTATGAAGGTCTGTCACCCTTCATGTTCTTTATGCTTCCCATGTATGTAGGACAGTTCCTCTTCCAATGGCCATCCATGATGCAATGGAAACACTTTTCCTTGCAATTGGCCTTTTTCTTGGAACTTCCTTACTTGGTGTTTTCTTAGTCTTCTGCTTCTTCGCAGGCTTCTTCTTCTTCCAGGTAGACTCTCTCTTGAAAGTAGAAACCAACTTGACAGCGAAAACGATGCCCCTTGAACTTCTTCAAGGTCCCTAAGGTAGTTACCAATTTATTTAACAATTCTATTTTAGTGCATACAACCTTGTTCATATGGTAGTTTACTATAAACTATTCATATGAAGCCGGAAGGGATTGCGGGATCAAATCTGTTTGCAATTCCTTGTGCATGGTCATGCCAAGCTTCTCAAGCTTCTCTAAGTCCTTTATCATGGTCAAACCATGATCATGGACAGACTGCCCATCGTGCATCTTGGCTTTGAAGAGCCTCTTAGACACTTCAAACCGAGCTGCGTGACTCTGATCACCATACAACTCTTGCAGGTGATTTAATATGTCCCTGGCAGTCTTCATGTTCTCATGCTGGCATTGTAATGCATTGGACATGGATGCCATTGTGCAGTACCTAACTTTATTATCATTGTTCGTCCACTTAACAAGCGTCTTATGCTGATCAGTGATCGGACGGATTGGTAACATGGGGATTCCATGGTCTAGCATATACCCGAATTTCTCACAATTCAAAACTATTTTTGAAATTTGCTGAGCCAATCTTTATAATTGGGTTTGGTCAAATGGTTGTTCTATAGGATATGAGTTAAGCGTCTAGAAGCTGACTTTATAATCCTTAGAGAGTAAAGATTCTAGTTAGACTTTTGTACTTGATCCTAATCTGTTCTAAGGTCTTTTAAAACAAATGTAACTCCCACTATTTTCTCGAATTCTTCACACTCCCCTGGTAGGAAAACGAAAATCCCACACGACTAGGGTTTCTAGTGGGTACTGCGGTCCCATCGATTTACATGCCACCTCACCTAACAGTTATTGGTGACACATAGATTGATGAATGTACAACTTTTGTACAATGCTTCTCAAGCATGTTGCAGTGTAACTTGGTCTCTAAGCCATGAAAACCTCACCTAACAGTTATTGGTCCCATTTCTTAGTTAAGTCAGACCCACCGTATAACCGTAGGAATAAAGTCGTCATTGGGTCCTCACCTAACAGTTATTGGTGCCCAACCCCACCTTTACCTTACAACATCTCATGTCTATAGAGAGGTCCAGCCCCCCGATGCAACTTGACCTCTGTGTCCAGCCGAGACAAATCAACATCAGAAAGGCCTTAGCAGCTCTACTACAGTGGAAGACTATTGACTTAATATTGGTTAATCAGGTCTTAGTGTTTGCAACTTGAGCTCTTCATAAGAGGTAATCGAACAATTGGCCAGGTAAGCAGGTGGGAGGCTCCCCTTACTCAGAGAGTAAGGTCCTAATTAAGTAACCACCTTTCATGCTTTTCTAGACACCAATTAGATCAATTAATCTAATATGACTTGCTCATGTCGGTTCACTCTCGACTTGATTGAGGAGGTTTTAATTTAGGTATCAATTGGGTTTGCTACATCACATGTAAACCTATCTACCCGACTCTCATTCACATCACATGCAAACAGCACATTGCAGGCAGTTATAATCGCAGCAATAATTAAAGCTAAACTTTAAATAGGTGATGATCATGGATTCTAGTTAGGTCGTATTACAAGCACATGCACGTCAATCGATCAACTGGTCTTCAACTCTTAAATTGGTTCCAAGCCTTCTTGATTCGATCCTTGACCAACTCTTGATCCAATCGTCATCAACCGCTTAGATCACCTGTTCATCTCATGCCTTATCTTCAACTTGATCGTTGACGTACATCACATTACAGAAATACAACCAGATGTAAAATAAAAATAATAATAAATTACATCTCCTTTTAGGAGGCACGCAGGCCTCTCAAAACATCAAATAAGATGCATGCAAGCATCTGAAAAATTACATGACAACACAGATCACATCGCAGGTCATTACATTTGATACCAAAAGGGTTTGAATCCTATGATCATCACCACATGCAGCAATTATAATTTTCAGATCTGAAAACTAATTGATTATCTTATGACATAGGTTTTTGATCATGCTAATCATGATTCTAAACTTTGTAATCCCATTAACAATGCAATTAGAATCATCTTTTTATCACATAAAAATCAGCATGCAAAAATCAGCACCCTAGAAAAAATCTGCATGCAGAAAATTTTCAGATCTAATAAGCCTACTAATAATTAATCCTTACCTTAATCTACGAAGATTAGGCTCTGATACCACTGTTAGAAAACTCCGATCATGCCGCTGAAATTTAAAAAAATTTAGATGCAGCGGAAGAGGCATGCGCGGGATCAACCGTTCATCGCATGAACATTGTTCAAAAACCGTTCGTAGATAGATAAGGATTAAAAACTTTTTAAAACATTAGAAGATCAGATCTTCACCTTGTGCGGGTAGATGATCACCGCAAACTGATGATCGTGGTTAAGGATGAAGGTTCGCTTGAAGCCGTTCAAGTGTCCGGCCTCTACAGGTATCCACACGAAGCAGAAACCGATCAAAGCTTCCTTGTCTCCCCGGAGTGCTAGCTCCCTTGCAGAGACAACTTTGGATGGCTGATTTTCTCCCTTTCAATCAACCCTTGAATGCTAGAGGGAGGAGAAAGAAGATGAAAGAGGAGAAGAAGAGGAACGAAGCCCCGCAGCCTTCTTTTTCTCCCTTGCGTTGGAACCAAGATGGTGAGGGAAGAAGGCCGCCACCACACTTCTTTTGATCCTTTCTTGCTTGCGGCTGAAAAGAGAGGAGAGGAGGGTGGAGTTCACGGCTGAAAGGAGAAGCATTCATTAAATTAGGGCGCCTCCTCTTTACCCCCTTTTAAAGCATCTAGGGCTCCTACAAATTAGGAGCCCTTGATGTTATGCCATGTGGGGCGCCTCCCTCTTTCCTTGCCGCACCAAAGGAATCAAGGAGGAGGGGTGTGATCCCCTCCTTCTTGTGATGCCGTAATCCTCATCTAATGAGGATTGGGTGGCCCTAATGTGGTTTAGCCCTAATCCAATTAGGGTTTAACCAAGTCATGAATCAATTGGGTTCAAACTATACTAGTCCTAATCCAATTAGAACTTGAATGAACCATGACTCAATTGAATTCTTCAATCCTAACCCAATTAGGAGTCATGTTGATTCATTAGATTAATAATTAATTAGGACTTAAGAAACCCTAATCCAATTAGGACTTATTTAATTTTAGTCCTAATCCAATTAGGACTCTAATTTGAATCCAAAGTCCTAATCCGATTAGGACTCTAGGAATCCTACTCCAAGTAGGAATCTAATTTTAATTCAAAACTTCTAATCTCATTAGGATTGTAGGAATCCTATTCCAAGTAGGAATCCCAGTCCTACTCCAACTAGGATTCCCAGTCCTAATCCAATTAGGACTCTAGGAATCCTACTCGAAGTAGGACTCTTGTTTCAAGTCCAATTAATTAATTCCCTTTGTTCCTTCTTCAACTGAATATCAATCGAATTGATTACTTGTGATTCCTAATCACGATTCAACCATCGGATCGGTCAATACTTCTAATGTGTGTGACCTCATAGGTTCTACTCTGACTGATAGTAAGATATATTATGATCTCTATCACAATATCATTGAAAACTCCTTTTAATGGATTGGAACGATTCCAACTCTACTCTTTAGGGTTTATCGATCATCGAGATAATCCCTGTGAGTCCCACCATCCACCAGTGACACCTAGCAGCATGTAGTGGCGACCTAGTAGAATAGAATGATGAACCTCTAGGTGCAGTTATCGTGTGATACAGTCCTACTATCGTGGATCCCTACAGGACGGAGGTCATGGATAACTCATCAAACCCCTTCGTCTGTCATATGTCAAGATTTATTTGACTCGAGTTCGTTAGTGGAAAACTCTTTCTCCATTTTATATTACTGCCCTGGCCAAGGTCTTAGAACTCAGTCTAACAAATCACATAGGATCACTCCTCTTCTATCAAGGTCGATAGATTCTATGTAAGTGCATACCCTACTCCTACAGTGAACTTACTGCAGCCAATCTACACTACAAGGACCCATATGACTAGAGACCATGTATACGTATAGTCAAACTACAATAACCTCACTGTGGGTAGCTGAAGCACCGCAGGTCAAAGGACCAGTCATACTACTGCAACATCAAGCAAGTCACTGACGAGTGGATAGACATCCAAGTGACTTCTTGTCTTGGTCATGCTCAGTACCCTTGTTTTCTAACAAGCACCTGCACTATCACTTCAGTGTCCCCACACTGTGGACTCAAGTCTCGTCCATCCAGAAGAAAAGTGATCTGTGCATTGATCGGATCGATCACCATCCTCGTGATGATCCATTGATCAGGAGCATTTAGAAATTAATCACCAATGATACATGGCTCAAATTCTCAACTCTTGAGAATATGCATCATTATCTTATTAATTTCTTGGACGATTCATAGACACATAAATAAGATGAATGTAAAGATGCCTTTTATTTATTCGATAATAAATAGTCAAGTATAAAATTATGTCCCTAGAATTAACAATGTGTCAGCCAGATTGGCTTCTAGGGCATACGTCTAACATGAAGTACATTCGAATATTACTTGTTGTTGCAGCATATCATGATATTGTGATGGTGATCACAAAGTATGTAAGCTGCAAAGGTCCATCTATGGACAATAGCAAGTATCTCGGAGTTGGAACACTCGTTTCAACGATGTAATCAAATCGTTTGATTTTATCAAGAACGAGGAGGAACCATGTGTTTATAAGAAGATTAGTGGGAGGACTATTGCATTCCTTGTATTATACATGGATGATATCCTTCAAATTGGGAATGATATTCCCATACTAACTTAGGTCAAGGTTTGGTTAAGAAATTCTCCATGATAGACCTTGGGAAAGCATCCTATATTCTGAATTAAGGTCTATAGGGATAGATCTAAGAGGATGCTTGTCCTGTCACAGAATATGTATATAGAGGGAGTGCTGAAGAGGTTCGGCATGGAAACCTCTAAAAGGGGATTATTATTCCTTAGGCATGGGAGAAATCTCTCCAAGAAGATGTGCCCCAACACATCTGAAGAGATTTAGTGGATGAGCAAGATCCCTTATGCTTCGGCTATAGGGAGCCTCATGTATACCATGCAATGTACGTGACTTGATATAGTACATGCTGTGAGTGTCACGAGCATATATCAGTCAAATCCAGGCAAGAAGCGTAGGATAGCTATGTAGAACAGTCTTAAGTACTTAAGAAGAACTAAGGACAAGTTCTTAGTCTTTGGAAGAAGATAAGAGTTGAAGGTAGAAGGATGCACACATATTGATGATAGAAAGTCTACATTAGAATATGTGCAATGGTGGTTCAGTAAATTGGAAGAGTTCCAAACAACCGATCATTGTAGATTCTACCTTAGAAGCTGAATGTTAAGTCGTCTCTAAGGGTGCAGAGGAAACCTTTTGGTTTAAAAAGTTCATTGCAGAATTAGGTGTAATGTCATCAGATGCCATAGCACTCTTCTACAATAACAAAAGCACCATAGCACTAGCTAAGGAGCCAAAGGTCTCACCAGAAACCGAAGCCCATAGAGCGGCGGTTTAACCTAATAAGCGACTACCTCGAAAAAGGATAAGTAGAGGATCAAAGAGTAGACTCCACAGGAAATGTGGTGGACCCATTCACTAAGCAGATAAGCAGCAGAAAACTGAAACGCATCTTGAGAAGATGGGGCTTAGATTTATGGCTGATTGGCTTTAGTATAAGTGGGAGATTGTTAGAAGTATGCCCTAGAAGCCAATTTGGTTGACGCATTATTTTATTCTAGAACATAAATGTCACGACCCCCGCCCCGTTCTCGGCGGGCCGCCGTGACGGTCCTAGGGTGCGGGTAGGCATAAGGCCACCAGCCACCGCGTAGAACCCTACTACCTATCAATCATCAATAAATCTTGAAAAATTTGGCATGATACATGCACAAAATGATCACTTTTTCTATAGTGACCTGTCAGAATTATTTCAATACATACAACAACACTACCTGTCAGAGCAGCAATCACATAATCTGTCACATAATGAACCTGGACAATATATATATCAATACTTCATCACAGGCATAGAACTCAACTGTATAAAAATCTGGTTCCCATTCCATCCATGGTCAAACCCATATCCACAACAGGATCTATGACTGTAACTATACACTATATACAACAGAAGGTTTATAATACACCAAAAGGGTATAAACCTCTATCTACATTATACTATACTATGGAGCGGCACAGCTAGCAGGCAATCTCAAATCCTGCTCTTCTCTGTACAATACCTGCCCTGCAATCAAAAACACCAAACTGGGGAGTGAGTATATGAATACTCAGTGAGTGGAGTAGAGAGTACTATGCACATGAGACAGAATATAATCATGGCTCGAGATGAAATCTCAAGATCAATAACAACATGAACATGAACTCAACATAGAGAATATAGAGTAAATCATCAATATCACCACAATCAATATCAACTCATCTGAAGCATATATGGAATAATCAAGTAAACATATATGCTACTCATGAATATGCTCAACAGATCATAATGCTGGAACATACAAATCAGGTGTCAATATGCTGAAATCATCACTAGACAGCTGTCGGGAGGTGGGTTTTACGCCCCAGGCGAACCAGCAACAACTCCTTACTGTCACATACATATGCAGGATAAGACACCATATCGATAATGTAAATGCTAGACAGCTGTCGGAAGGTGGGTTTTACGCCCCAGGCGAACCAGCAACAACTTCCTACTGTCACATGCATATGCAGGATAAGACACCACACTAATCATGTAAATGGCGGCCAGTATCCAGAACAGAAATCCATCTCACATCTACATACTAAACGGCACCTCGCGGGAATTCTACATCCACGGAAAGTCATACTGCACCTCGCGGGGTCTTACTATGCCCGGCGGCAAGCAGAATATAAGTCGTAGGACCGGCCGATCCTACGCCTAGGGCCGTGTCCCCCCTAGGAAGGGACTGGGCTCCGCTCACCCAGAAGGCTACTATGTGCACAAAGGCCGATGTTCAACCCCATCGACTATAGATGTCCTGCAGATACTGCCAAGCCATGCATAAATGTCATAATGCACCCTCCCAATACTCTAATAAAAAGGAGCATAATCAAGACTACCACTCACTCGGCCACGACCCAATTATAACTAACATCAGAGTTGGGAGTGAGGAATCACGGGAGTACAATGCAACTCAATATATCATGAGAAGGGCTCTACAAGTCTTTGAAATAGAGGAAATGAAATCAATCTACAAAAGAAGTCATTTCACAATTCGGAATCAATTTGATTACTCATCAACCCCTCGCAATTCCTCTCAATGTTCCCTCAAATGCATGTACAGAATAATCAAGCATAGAGAATCAAGATTATAGAGGAATCTACTACAACAATTAATCAATAAGCTCAGGTGGAATCAAGTCACACTTGGCAACATTCATGAAAATGAATAAGGAATGTGCTCATGGTGCAAAGTACAAGCTCCCACTCACCTGTCAATCTGGCACAGCCCTGATACGCCTCCAAAAATCTACAGCTGGCAGTGGAGAACTACTTCCTCTTGTTCCCTAGCTTCTTGCCTAACTGTGACATGCATTTACAATACATTTAGTCTTGTATCAAGAGCCATAAATCTACGTGCCAATTATAATATAGGGAACTTTAATTGATTCAACTCCCCCGTTCCCTAAATCTTTTCTTTTCTTTCTCTTTTTCTTTTTCTATTAATTAACTCATCATTTATGTATACTAGGGATTCCCTTGCATGAGTACAAGGTCCCTTTAGCTTAATCTAGGCTTAATACTCTATTATAGCATGAAATCCCCTATTTTTCCACCCGGATAAACAGTAACCCGGACCGACAGCCGGTTACTTCATCCCGGGTTTGATCCACTTTTCAGACTCCAAATTTGATGAAATTTTTACCTAACATTCTACACTCATAGAGGATTCCAAAGAGATAACATGCATCATCATCGGAGGCCGTTTGGCCCCCTAAATAATTCGCCGAATTTGGGACTTTGGCACAATTTTTCCATAGTGCCGGAAAAATTTGTCAAAATCCGATTCTTCCTCTTTTAACCGCCTCTACAACCCTTATCCGACCCCTCTAGACTATATCCACCCTTTGTATAGCCTAATGTCATCAAAAGACTAGATAGGGATGGATATTTATCTTTTTCTTTTTGGAAATCGAGGTCCTTGCGTAGAGGGGAAGGAGATCTACACTTTTTTCTTCAGCTGGCAGCGCAACCGGAGCTTCCTTGCACCTCGAATCCCCTCCTTCTTTCTTCTTCTTCTTCTTCTTCTTTTTCTTCTTCTCCTCTTTTTCCCTCTCTCTGTGTTTCCACGCCTGAGACCTCGTCTCCCTCTCTGTCTCAATTCCCTCTTCTCAGCCAACCCACCGCTAGACAACCCCCATTTAAGTCAAATCAAACTCTGAAAATTTCCATTTTGCCCTTGCCACTTCAACGGATCTACAGTTATGCCATTAACTTTTGATTTCTTCCCATTTTACCCCTTATATCAATTTTAAAGGACTATTCTATCCCTTTTTATATAAACTTTTTTTTTGGGGTTATTACATCCTCCCCTCCTTATATAAAATTCGTCCTCGAATTTAAAAGAGTAAATTACCTGATTACTCAAAGAGGTGAGGGTATTTGCTCTTCATACTTTGCTCCGACTCCCAAGTGCATTCTTCAACATTGTGCCGGTGCCATTGGATCTTTACCATACATATTTTCTTATTTCTCAGCTTCCTGATCTCCCACTGTTTTGCTTTATCAATCAGCCTAGATAAGGTGGGGACCTCTACTGCCAGTACTGCATTATAAAGCGGAGAAATCAGACCCCGCCTGAATCTTTCTATCCTGGCAGCTTCAGTGGGGATGATGTAAGGAGCATACTTCCCCAATCTAGTGAACTCACGAGCGTACTCAGATACGCTCATTTCGGGCATCTGCTTCAGCCTCTCAAACTGAAGAGCCCGATTTTGCCTCTCAGTCGGAGACAAAAACTCATCCATCACTGCTTGCCTAAACTCTTCCCAGGTTGGAGGATTCCTACTGTACAATCTGTCCTCCACGTGCCTCTGGTACCAGCCCTAGACATCTTCTTTCATTGTGAGCCCTACAAGTTCTATTGCCCTTGCATCAGAACAGTGCAGTCGTTACACAGAGCCATAATATGTTTTACTGAATTGCAAATGACTCATAAATTAATATACAGAAAAATCCTATGCTCCATAGTATAATCCTATACTTAATCCTGACTCACCCTATTGCTCTGACAAGACTCTTCTTAACCTTTGCTCTGATACCAAGCTTTGTCACGACCCCCGCCCCGTTTCCGGCGGGCCGCCGTGACGGTCCTAGGGTGCGGGTAGGCATAAGGCCACCAGCCACCGTGTAGAACCCTACTACCTATCAATCATCAATAAATCTTGAAAAATTTGGCATGATACATGCACAAAATGATCACTTTTTCTATAGTGACCTGTCAGAATTATTTCAATACATACAACAACACTACCTGTCAGAGCAGCAATCACATAATCTGTCACATAATGAACCTGGACAATATATATCAATACTTCATCACAGGCATAGAACTCAACTGTATAAAAATCTGGTTTCCATTCCATCCATGGTCAAACCCATATCCACAATAGGATCTATGACTGTAACTATACACTATATACAACAGAAGGTTTATAATACACCAAAAGGGTATAAACCTCTATCTACATTATACTATACTATGGAGCGGCACAGCTAGCAGGCAATCTCAAATCCTGCTCTTCTCTATACAATACTTGCCCTGCAATCAAAAACACCAAACTGGGGAGTGAGTATATGAATACTCAGTGAGTGGAGTAGAGAGTACTATGCACATGAGACAGAATATAATCATGGCTCGAGATGAAATCTCAAGATCAATAACAACATGAACATGAACTCAACATAGAGAATATAGAGTAAATCATCAATATCACCACAATCAATATCAACTCATCTGAAGCATATATGGAATAATCAAGTAAACATATATGCTACTCATGAATATGCTCAACAGATCATAATGCTGGAACATACAAATTAGGTGTCAATATGCTGAAATCATCACTAGACAGCTGTCGGAAGGTGGGTTTTACGCCCCAGGCGAACCAGCAACAACTCCCTACTGTCACATGCATATGCAGGATAAGACACCATATCGATAATGTAAATGCTAGACAGCTGTCGGAAGGTGGGTTTTACGCCCCAGGCGAACCAGCAACAACTTCCTACTGTCACATGCATATGCAGGATAAGACACCACACTAATCATGTAAATGGCGGCCAGTATCCAGAACAGAAATCCATCTCACATCTACATACTAAACGGCACCTCGCGGGAATTCTACATCCGCGGAAAGCCATACTGCACCTCGCGGGGTCTTACTATGCTCGGCGGCAAGCAGAATATAAGTCGTAGGACCGGCCGATCCTACGCCTAGGGCCGTGTCCCCCCTAGGAAGGGACTGGGCTCCGCCCACCCAGAAGGCTACTATGTGCACAAAGGCCGATGTTCAACCCCATCAACTATAAGTGTCCTGCAGATACTGCCAAGCCATGCATAAATGTCATAATGCACCCTCCCAATACTCTACTAAAAAGGAGCATAATCAAGACTACCACTCACTCGGCCACGACCCAATTATAACTAACATCAGAGTTGGGAGTGAGGAATCACGGGAGTACAATGCAACTCAATATATCATGAGAAGGGCTCTACAAGTCTTTAAAATAGAGGAAATGAAATCAATCTACAAAAGAAGTCATTTCACAATTCGGAATCAATTTGATTACTCATCAACCCCTCGTAATTCCTCTCAATGTTCCCTCAAATGCATGTACAGAATAATCAAGCATAGAGAATCAAGATTATAGAGGAATCTACTACAACAATTAATCAATAAGCTCAGGTGGAATCAAGTCACACTTGGCAACATTCATGAAAATGAATAAGGAATGTGCTCATGGTGCAAAGTACAAGCTCCCACTCACCTGTCAATCTGGCACAGCCCTGATACGCCTCCAAAAATCTACAGCTGGCAGTGGAGAACTTCTTCCTCTTGTTCCCTAGCTTCTTGCCTAACTGTGACATGCATTTACAATACATTTAGTCTTGTATCAAGAGCCATAATCTACGTGCCAATTATAATATAGGAAACTTTAATTGATTCAACTCCCCCGTTCCCTAAATCTTTTCTTTTCTTTCTCTTTTTCTTTTTCTATTAATTAACTCATCATTTATGTATACTAGGGATTCCCTTGCATGAGTACAAGGTCCCTTTAGCTTAATCTAGGCTTAATACTCTATTATAGCATGAAATTCCCTATTTTTCCACCCGGATGACCAGTAACCCGGACCGACAGCCGGTTATTTCATCCCGGGTTTGATCCACTTTTCAGACTCCAAATTTGATGAAATTTTTACCTAACATTCTACACTCATAGAGGATTCCAAAGAGATAACATGCATCATCATCGGAGGCCGTTTGACCTCCTAAATAATTCGCCGAATTTGGGACTTTGGCACAGTTTTTCCGTAGTGCCGGAAAAATTTGTCAAAATCCGATTCTTCCTCTTTTAACCGCCTCTACAACCCTTATCCGACCCCTCTAGACTATATCCACCCTTTGTATAGCCTAATGTCATCAAAAGACTAGATAGGGATGGATATTTATCTTTTTTTTTTTGGAAATCGAGGTCCTTGCGTAGAGGGGAAGGAGATCTACACTTTTTCCTTCAGCTGGCAGTGCAACCGGAGCTTCCTTGCACCTCGAATCCCCTCCTTCTTTCTTCTTCTTCTTCTTCTTTTTCTTCTTCTCCTCTTTTTCCCTCTCTCTGTGTTTCCACGCCTGAGACCTCCTCTCCCTCTCTGTCTCAATTCCCTCTTCTCAGCCAACCCACCGCCAGACAACCCCCATTTAAGTCAAATCAAACTCTGAAAATTCCCATTTTGCCTTGCCACTTCAACGGATCTACAGTTATGCCATTAACTTTTGATTCCTTCCCATTTTACCCCTTACATCAATTTTAAAGGACTATTCTATCCGTTTTTATATAAAAAATTTTTTTGGGGTTATTACAATAAATTTGTACTTGACCTAATTATAAATTTACTAAGTTGGGCATTCTTTTCATTCATGTTCTTATGTGTCCATGAATCATTCAAGAAATTAATAAGATGATGACGCATGTTCTCAAGAGTTGAGAATTTGAGGCATGTGTCATTTGTGATTAATTTCTGAATTGCTCTTGATCGATGGATCATCACAAGGATGGTGATCGATCCAATGAGATCGGTGCACACATTACTTTTCCTGTGGATGGACGAGACTTGTATCCATGATGTAGGGACACTGAAGTAATAGTGCAGGTGCTTGTTAGAGAACAAGGGTACTGAGCGTGACCAATACAAGAAGTCATTTGGATGTCTATCCACTCGTCAGTGACTTGCTTGATGTTGCAGTAGTGTGACTGGTCCTTTGACCTACGGTGCTTCGGCTACTCACAGTAAGGTTATTGTAGTTTGACTGCACATACACATGGCCTCTAGACATATGGAACCATGCAGTGTAGATTGGCTGCAGTAGGTTCACTGTAGGAGTAGGGTATGCACCTATATGGAATCTATCGACCTTGGTAGATAGGGAGAGATCCTATGTGATTTATAAGACTGAGTTCGTAAGACCTCGGCCGGGGCAGTATGCACAGTGGAGAAAAAGTTTTCCACTCTCGAACTTAAGTCGAATAAATCTTCACATACGACAGACAATGGGGTTTGACGAGTTGTCCATGACCTCCGTCCTGTAGGGATCCACGATAGTAGGACTGTATCATACGATAACTGCACCTAGAGGTTCATCATTTCATTCTGCTGGGTAGCCACTACATGCTGCTAGGTGTCACTGGTGGATGGTGAGACTCACAGGGAATATCATGATGATCGATAAACCCTAATGAGTTGAGTTGGAACTGTTCCAACCCATTGAAAGGAGTTTTCAATGATGTTGTGATAGAAATCGCAATATATCTCACTACCAGTCAGAATAGAACCTATGGAGTCACACACACTAGAAGTATTGACCGATCCGATGGTTGAAATGTGATTATGAATCATGAGCAATCAATCCGATTGATAATCAGTTGAAGAAGGAACAATGTGAATTAATTAATTGGACTTAAACACAAATCCTACTTGGAGTAGGATTCCTAGAGTCCTAATTGGATTAGGACTGGGAGTCCTACTTGGAGTAGAATTCCTACAATCCTAATTGAATTAGGATTTTGAATTCAATTTGGATTCCTACTTAGAATAGGATTCCTAGAAGTCCTAATTGGATTAGGACTTCGGATTCAAATTTAGAGTCCTAATTGGATTAGGACTAAAATTGAACAAATCCTAATTAGATTAGGATTTCTTAAGTCCTAATTAATTATTAATCTAATGAATTATGATGACTCCTAATTTGATTAGGATTGAAGGGTTCAATTGAGTCATGGTTCAATCAAATCCTAATTAGATTAGGATTTGAAGGGAAAGCAAATTGGTGCACCTAATCCTCTTTGGAAGAGGACTAGACCACCTTGCATTAGACCCCACGCCCCACTTGATTGGATCAAGTAGGGCATGCGTGATGAGGAGAACCCCCTCCCTTGGCCGAAATCAAAGAGAAGAGAAGAGGGGCGTGCGCCCCTCTTCTTGGCTCCAAAAGGAAAAACGTAAAGCTCCTAAAATGTAGGAGCTTCATGTGTCTTTATAAGGAGCCGCCATCAGCAAGGGAAAAGAAGAGGAGGCGTGCACCTCCTCTTGATCTTCTTCCTAAGGTCCCAACGCATGCAAAAAGGAAAAGGCTGCTAGGGGTTCTCCTTCTTCTTCCTTTCTGCATTCTTCTTCTTCCTCTTCCCTCTGGGATTCAAGAGTTGAGTGAAAGGGAGGAAATCAGCCATCCAAAGTTGTCTCTCTGACACCCCGTTGAGTTGAGGTGTACCTGGAGGAGTCCATTGTGAGACTATACCATTCTCTTTGAGATAGTTCCAGAATTTCCCACTACGGTATTCTCCTCCTCGATCAGATCGAAGAGCCTTAAGGGATTTTTCAGTTTGTTTTTCTACTTGATTTCTGAACTCTTTGAACTTTTCAAAAGATTCAGATTTGTGTCTCATAAGATACACATACCCATACCGTGAATAATCATCGGTAAAGGTAATAAAGTACGAATAACGTTCCCTAGCTTGCACATCGAATGGGCCACACACATCTGTGTGTACCAGGGTAGGTATTTCAGTGGTCCTCTCCCCATGTCCTACAAGGGCAATCTAGTCATTTTTTCTTGAAGACAGGACTCACAAACTGGATATGACTCGGAAGTCAATGAGCCGAGAAGCCCATCTTTATCCATTTTGTTCATTCTATCTTCTTCAATATGGCCAAGTCTGAGGTACCACAAATATTTTTGGTTTATCTCATCCCTGGATCTCTTGGATCCTTTGGCACTGATTTCTTACTCAGACACATTTACAGATACATCCATATGCAAATGATAGAGACTGTCAATCATAAAACTACGTGCGACTATTTTATTTCTGAAATAAATAGAACAACAGTCTTTGTCAAATATAAAAACATGATCTTCCTGTGCTAGATATGAAACAGAAATCAAATTTCTGCTAGCAGCAGGTACATAATAGCAGTCTCTGAGTAATAAACTAAAACCAAAAGGTAGTCGCAGATGGTAGGTGCCCACAGCTACAGTAGCAACTTTTGCCCCGTTGCCAATCCGAAGGGTTATCGCACCTTCCGCCAGCCTTCTACTTTCTTTTAGACCCTGCATAATAGTGCACAAGTAAGCACTAGAACCAGAATCTATAACCCAACTAGAAGTAGAAGAAATCGTTAGATTAGTTTCAATTATGAGCAATTCTATACCTTCTGAAGGTGTGTCAGCCTTATTGTTCTTCAGGCTCTCGAGGTATGAAGGACAGTACCTCTTCCAGTGGCCGTCGACATTGCAGTGGAAACATTTTCCTTTGTCATTAGCCCTTTTCTTTTGAACTTCCTTCTTTGGCTTCTTGTCTTTCTTCTGCTTCTTCGCAGACTTCTTTTTCTTCCAAGTAGACTTTCTCTTGGAACCAGAAGTCAGCTCAGCAGCAAGAAAATTGCCCCTTGAACCTTTCAAGGCTCCCTCAGCAGTTACCAACATGTTTAACAGTTCAGTCTTTGTGCATTCAATCTTATTCATGTGGTAGTTTACTATAAACTGTCCAAATGAATCAGGAAGGGATTGAAGGATCAGATCTACTTGCAATTCCTTGTGCATGTTCATACCGAGTATGGAGTGATTGATTATAACCCTATTTGATTTTGATGAGCTCAAAGCATTTGAGTATATCTTATGTTGTACTAATGAATTAAATCTAGTGTTTCAGTCAAATACTTGTAAATTTATGGTTAAGTGTCTCTAGATTTGATTCAATACATATTGGATAAGTAAAGAACTCAATTTGAACCAAAGTCTGAGACTCGAGTCGACTCCGGAAGATTACGAGTCGACTCCAAGCATATCAGAAGCACTGGCACAGGCTCGAGTCGACTCCTGTACATTACGAGTCGACTCTGACAGAGAACAGACAGACAGACAGAAAGATCCAACTCAAAACCTGTCAACGAGTCGACTCCTGAAGAGCGCGATTCGACTCCGATACTGCCGAGTCGACTCCAGGGTAGTACGAGTCGACTCCAGGGAGTTACAGACAGAAAGACAGAGAAGTTATTTTGGACCCTGAGAGCCGAGTCGACTCCTAAGGAACTCGAGTCGACTCCGATGGTTGGCAGGTCGACTCCAAAGGAAGCGAGAGTCGACTCCCAGTGTGATACAAGGCAAAAGTCAGAGAGCAACTTTTGGACACTGAGAGCCGAGTCGACTCCCGCAAAGTCCGAGTCGACTCCAAGACAACGCGACCTCAAAAAGACAGAAGACAGTATTTTCGTCTCTGAGAGGCGAGTCGACTCCAAGACAGTTCGAGTCGACTCCAAGACAGCGCTACCCGAAAAAGACAGAAGACTGTTTTTCAGATACTGAGAGCCGAGTCGACTCCGAAACAGTTCGAGTCGACTCCAGGACGGCACGAGTCAAAAGACAGAAGATCAGAAGTTCGGACTCTGAGCACCGAGTCGACTCCCAGAATTTCCGAGTCGACTCGAGTGAGCAAACTTGAAAAATGCATCCCTGGATTCCTTACGTCGAGTCGTCTCCAAAAGTGCCAGATCAGCTCCAGACTTTGGAGAGTCGACTCCGGGTTAAGTCGAGTCGACTACCAGTCGAGAAGAGCACTTTAATTCAAATCCGGAATAGTTGCTGAGCCGACTCCAGAAAAGCATGAGTCGACTCCTGCTGCAGCCGAGTCGACTCCAGATCGCGCGAGTCGACTCCGATCCCAACGGAAACATTGTCAGGATGTGCAGAATGTGCAGAACGGCTAGAAGATTGTGTCTAACGGCTAGTTTCCATGGGAAATGGCTTAAATAGCCACAGAGAACTATAGCAAGGTAGAGAAGCGACATTCCATTCAGAAAAAATAAGAAATCTTCATCTACCAAAGGATTTCAAAGAAAAAGAAGGAAGAGGGCCATTAACTCCATTCAACCAACTCTTCCCAGTATTAAAGAAGTCTCCTTCATCCTTCAAGTCTTAAAAACATTCAAGAGGAGACCCAGAGTTCGAGAAGCCCTCCTCTACATCTTCATAAATTTATTTGAGGGCTCTTAACTTCTCTCTTATTTATAGCTGAATATCTGCTTGTTTAGAAGCTGTATTTTTCTGTTTGTTTTTCAATCCATTTGGTCCTTACTTGATTCAATCAGGGAATTGAATCAAGGGTGTAAAGGTTTGTTGGTGAGCCTAGGTTGAAACCAACGTGTAAGGGTTTGATTGTGATCCCGGAAAAACAATCGGGTGGTTCTAGTCGGTGAGCCTGGGAAAACCGACCGAGTTCGTTGTGATCTCATAAAACAACAAGTTAGGTTGTGAGCTTGTAAAACAACCGGCTGTAATCCGAGGGGTTATAGTGAATTCCCAAGTGAGGCTTGGGGAGTGGACGTAGGAGCAAGGGTCAGCTCCGAACCACTATAAATTTTCTTGTGTTTGTGATTGCTTTGTTGTCTCTCCCTTTCATTTCATTCACTGCACATAGCACCTAATTAATCCACTTGCAAAAAGTATTAATTAGTTACTCACAAACATTTTAATTATAATTATTTTAAAACCCAATTCACCCCCCCTCTTGGGTTGTCTATCTGGGCAACAAGTGGTATCAGAGCCCGAACTCTTTTACTCTAGGAGTAAAAGATCAAAATGACAACCCCATTTGGATCTTCTCACATTGAGGGCCAGTCCACCCATAGACCTCCATTCTTTAATGGATCCGACTACTCATATTGGAAGACTAGGGTGAGAATATTTATCCAAGCCCAAGACTATGAGATGTGGACCACCATACTAAATGGACCATACATCCCATCTATTTATGTAGAGGGTGTCACTGTACCCAAACTTGAAAAGGATTGGGATGACAATGACATAAGGAAGGCACAACTAAATGCCAAAGCAATGAATGTGCTTTATTGTGCATTAGATAGAAATGAATTCAATAGAGTCTCTACTTGCATTTCTGCAAAAGAGATTTGGGATAGACTTGAAGTGACCCACGAGGGCACAAATCAAGTAAAAGAATCCAAAATAAATATATTAGTTCATAAGTATGAACTATTTAAGATGGATTCTAATGAAACAATCACTTGCATGTTCACTAGATTTACTGACATTGTCAATGGCCTAAAAAGCCTTGGCAAAAATTATACTAACAGTGAGCTTGTCAGGAAGATTCTTCGTTGTCTACCAAGGTTATGGGAAGCCAAGGTGACGGCAATCCAAGAAGCCAAGGACTTAAACAAGCTGCCACTCGAGGAGCTACTTAGATCCCTCATGACGCATGAGCTAATGATGAAACAACACAATGAAGAAGAGTCCTCTCACAAGAAAAAGGTAATAGCTCTAAAATCTGTTTCTACTAACAAAGATTTGTCTTGCAGCAGTAGCAGTGAAGAGGAAGACAATGAGGGAGATGATGATGAGGCTCTCCTTGTAAGAAAATTCCGCAGATTCATCAACCGGAAGAAGTTCTCACATCAAAGGAGAGGCCCCTCAAATTCCTATCACAAGGATAAAGGTAAGGAAAGAGAAAATGAGGAGATCGGATGTTATGAGTGTAAGAAGTCGGGGCATTTTAGAGCTGAGTGTCCTCTGCTGAAGAAGGGGAGCAAGTACAAGAAAAAGAAAGTCCTCGTCTCCACCCTATCAGACTCCGATACATCGTCATCATCATCGGATGAGGAATAAGAAGAAAAGGCCAACCTATGTTTTATGGCTAACGACAATGAGGTAACATCCGAAACACATTTAGACTTTACCTTCGATGAATTGTATGATACTTTCAATGAATTAATGGACGAGTATAAGACAATAAACCTTAAAAATAAAGAATTGAAACTAACTAACCAAACTCATCTCCGTAAGTATGATACATTAGTTAAGGATAAAGATGTTATCATTAAAGAAAATTCAGAACTTAAGACAAGCAACCAAATCTTAACTCAAAAGACTAATACTTTAATTAAAGATAACGAAAGGCTGACCAAAGAAATATTAGAACTTAAAAATAATAAACAAATCTTAAAAGAGAGTCTCACAAAAGACCTAAATGGACTAAAAACAGAAAAACAAAAATTGGCACTAGAACTTGAAAAGTACAAGCCTTTTGTAGAAAAATTTACATATAGCTCAGAAAAATTAGAAATGATACTTAATAGTCAACGAGCTGTGTTCAATAGAGCTGGTTTAGGGTATAAACCTAAAAATAAGCAAAAGCTCCTCAGTAATTTCCAAATTCCTTCTTACTCCAGGCA
This sequence comes from Phoenix dactylifera, assembly GCF_051530095.1. NCBI lineage: Eukaryota > Viridiplantae > Streptophyta > Magnoliopsida > Arecales > Arecaceae > Phoenix > Phoenix dactylifera. The sequence goes on from NC_143202.1 coordinate 16,509,548, forward strand.
GGTCTTTGTTAAAGCAGGGAAAAGCAAAACTAAGAAATTAACATGTTTTTGCTGTGGAACATTAGGATATAAAGCAAATGTGTGTGATTATAGAAAAGGAAAAACTGAGAAAAAAATTAAAAGGGTTTGGATTCCAAAAAGAACCAACATTACTAACCATGAAGGACCCAAGAAAACTTGGGTACCTAAAATTGTATGATTTGCTTGTGTAGGAGTGTCTTGCAGCCAAGGTCGACAAAAATTGTTGGTACTTGGATAGTGGCTGCTCAAGACACATGACGGGTGACAAAGACCAATTCTTCACCCTTGAGCCTAAGAAGGGAGGTTTTGTGATATTTGGAGACAATAACCAAGGTCACATCGTTGGTATAGGTAAAGTACAAATCACCCCTTCAACCTTTATTGATAATGTTCGATACGTTGATGGTCTTAAGCATAATCTACTTAGCATTAGTCAATTGTGTGATAGAGGTTTTGATATTTTGTTCAAACCATCTTTATGCATCATAACCAACTCAAATGACAACAGTTTAGTTTTTAAAGAAATAAGACGTGGAAATGTGTATGTAGTAGACCTTGAGGATCTTGCCAAACATAACCCATGTTTAGTTGTTAATAAAACTAAGGATAATGATGCTAGTTGGTTATGGCACCATAAGTTGGGTCATGCAAGTATGGACACAATATCAAAACTAGTTAAAAGAGATTCCGTGATAGGTTTGCCAAAACTAAAGTTTGAGAAGAATAAAATATGTGAAGCTTGTCAATATGGCAAACAATCAAGGAACTCATTTAAATCCATAAATTGTGTCTCTACCTCTAGACTTCTAGAACTACTACACATGGATCTATTCGGACCAACTAGAACCACAAGTCTAGGTGGAAATAAATATGGTCTAGTTATTGCAGATGATTTTTCTAGATATACTTGGGTCATGTTCTTAGCTCATAAAGATCAAGCATTTTCAGTATTTAAGAAATTTCATAAGGAAGTAACAAATGCTAGAGATACTTCAGTCATAGCTATTAGAAGTGATCATGGAACGGAATTTGAAAATAATCTATTTGATGAATTTTGCAATAAAAAGAAAATAACTCATAATTTTTCTGCACCTAGAACACCACAACAAAATAGAGTTGTAGAAAGAAAAAATAGAACCCTAGAAGAAATGGCTAGAACCATGCTATGTGAAAGTAACCTCCCGAAGTACTTTTGGGGAGAAGCCATTAATACCTCATGTCATATATTAAATAGAGTTTTATTGAGACCCATTATAAAGAAAACACCTTATGAACTTTGGAAAAATAGAAAACCAAAAGTAAACTATTTTCATGTCTTTGGATGTAGGTGTTTTGTTCATAATAATGGGAAAGATAATCTAGGTAAATTTGACTCTAAATCTGATGAGGGTATATTTTTGGGGTATTCTACAACTAGTAAAGCCTATAGAATTTTTAATAAAAGAACCCTTGTTATTGAAGAATCTATACATGTTGTTTTTGATGATTCTAGTGATATCTCTTCTAGCAAGAGAGTTGATCTTGATGATGATGCTGAAATTCTTGAAGAAAAGATTGATGAGATGACATTACAAGAAGATGAACTAAAATTAATTGAAAATGCATCATCAAGCCAAGAGGCTATTGTGGATCATGGGCTGACTAAGGCTTGGAGGTATGCTCATGCGCATCCTATGGAATTAATTTTAGATGATCCATCTCAACCTGTTAGGACTATAGCATCTCTTAGGAACTTAAATAATCATCTAGCTTTTGTCTTACATTTTGAACCCAAACACATAGAAGAAGCTGAAAAAGATGTAAATTGGATAAATGCAATGCAAGAAGAACTAAACCAATTTACTAGAAACAAGGTATGGAACCTAGTTGAACGACCCTCTGAATATTCAATTATAGGTACCAAATGGATATATAAAAATAAACTTGATGAAAATGGAATTGTAATTAGGAATAAGGCTAGACTAGTAGCAAAGGGCTATAATCAAGAAGAAGGTATAGATTTCGATGAAACCTTTGCTCCTGTAGCTAGACTTGAGGCAATTAGATTATTACTAGCATTCGCATGCTCTAAGGATTTCAAATTATTTCAAATGGATGTAAAAAGTGCATTTTTGAATGGGTATATTAATAAGGAGGTGTATGTAGACAACCTCCTGGTTTTGAAAATCATCAATACCCTAATCATGTGTATAAATTGAACAAAGCACTTTATGGTTTGAAACAAGCACCTAGAGCATGATATGAAAGACTTAGCAAATTTCTACTAGATCATGAGTTCTCTAGGAGAAATGTTGATACAACACTATTTTTAAAGAAGGAAAATAAAGAAATGTTAGTAGTGCAGATTTATGTTGATGATATTATTTTCGGTGCTACTAACAATCGCCTCTGCGAAGAATTTGCTGACTTGATGCAGAGTGAATTTGAAATGAGCATGATGGGAGAGCTGAACTATTTCCTCGGGCTTCAAATCAAACAATCTGAAGAAGGGATCTTCATCAAGGAGATGCTTAAGAAGTTTGATATGGAGGGAAACAAGTCAATCAGCACACCCATGAGCTCATCATGCAAACTAGACCAAGATGAATCAGGTAAATCTGTAGATCAAAAGATGTATAGAGGTATGATAGGATCTTTATTATATCTCACTGCAAGTAGACCTGATATCATGTTTAGTGTATGCATGTGTGCTAGATATCAGTCTAATCCTAAGGAATCTCATCTAATTGCAGTCAAGAGAATCTTTAAATACCTAATAGGAACAAAAAATATAGGTTTATGGTATTCTAAAGAATCTAGTCTGAACTCAATAGGATACACAGATTCAGACTTTGCTGGTTGTAAACTTGATAGAAAAAGCACCAGCGGGTCATGTCAATTCTTAGGAGAAAATTTAATCTCATGGTTTAGCAAGAAACAAAACTCGGTTGCATTATCTACTGCTGAAGCTGAATATGTTGCTACCTTAAGTTGTTGTGCTCAAATCATGTAGATCAAACAAAAACTGGAAGATTATGGAATTAAACAAGATAAAATTCCCATTAATTGTGACAACACAAGTGCTATTAACTTAACTAAGAATCCAATTCAGCACTCAAGAACCAAACACATTGAAATAAGACATCACTTCATGAGAGATCATGTACTGAATGGTGATGTTACACTTCAATTTATTTGCACTGATGATCAACTAGCTGACATCTTCACAAAACCCTTGAGTGAAGAGCGATTTAGTGTGCTTAGGAGAGGATTAGGAGTGATTGATCCATCCTAGTGATGTTCTCCTCTAATTCAGTGATTTTGATGATTAGCTTGTGTTAAAGATAGAGTTTATCATCTATGATCATCAAATCAGATCATAAACTTAGTGATTATTCCTTGTTTGGCACGACAATAACATGATTTTTAGGTAAATGCCAGAGTTCGAGTCGACTCGGATAAGTTTCAGAGTCGGCTCATGAGGGAGAGTCGACTCGCACACAGATGGGAGTCGACTCGAGGTCGATGGCAACATAGGGGGAGTCGACTCACGCATATTTTGGAGTCGACTCGAGGTCAAGGCGACTCGCGACTTACTGGAGTCGACTCGCGGTCGGGAATCCGATGTTTTAACCCTAATCGAAGCGTTTAATCAACACTTCTATTCACCGCCTCCACTGTTCACAAACCCTAGAGCTGTCTCCGACCTCGTCTCCGACCTCCATTAGGGTTTTTCCATCGAGCTTCTTCGGACCATTAGGGTTTTTCCCCCTCTCTAGGTCTAGTATGCCTCGTAAGGTAGTTGTCCCGAGCCGGAAGAGGCCCCAACCCGCGAGCGGCACCGAGCGACGGTCAAAGGCCCGGAATGATTCCGTGAGGCCACAACCTTCGGTTCCTTCCCCGCCGAGGCCGGTTCCCTCGCGTCCGTGCGCCGGGAAGGCGGTCTCCACCGGAAGATATGTCAACTTCGACTATCTCTCCCGGGAAGGCTTCACTATAGGGCATAGGTTGAAGGCCCAAGGACTAGAGTTCTTTTGCTCCCTAGATCTCCCCACTTACCCAGGGCTAGTTAGGGAGTTTTATGGGACAGTGTCTAGAGTTCATGGTGGGATACAGGAAACCATAGCGGGTGTCCCTTTATTTATTTCAGAGGATTTTATTGCCCAAATCCTTCATCTTCCCCAAGTAGGAGTGTTTCCCACTCACTCGGTCGATAGGACTGAGGCCCTTACGGCCATATTAGGGAGTCCACCCCAGTCCCCACTAGATGAGGTGTCCGCTAGTCAGCTTTCAGTTGAAATGCGGCTCCTCTTGAGTATTATTTCTAGGATCCTGTTTCCTAAGACCGGCCGCTTTGACTTTGTATCCGAGAGGGACCTAGCCCTCATGTATTACATTCTCCAAGATATCCCAATTAACTTCCCTAAGCTGATCTACAAATACCTATGTGAGCCACTAGACAAACCTAGGCTCACCCTTCCATATGGGATGATGTATACCCTAATTTTTAGGGAGTCCGAGATCTCCATTTCTGAGGGGAACCCTCTCGCGCACTGCGATACACAGATCACATGGGTGAGGGAACCCTTCACAGGATGGGATTTGATAAGGTAGAGGAAGTCTGGGTCAGGAAATCATCCTCTTCCACACCTACCACTCGACACTCCCCCAGTCCTGATCATGATTCTGACCTTCCCACCTATCCCTCCACCTCAGCACCATCCACCTCAGCCGGACCCTCCTCTTCAGCACCACCCACTCAGCCGATAGAGGTCCGGTTCTCTCCTGAGCAGCTCTGGGAGTTGCGGCAGGAGATCGTACGGGATCTTCGGGACGACCTACTGAGGGAGCTCCGAGGTCTAGCCACTGCCCCCTCTTCTGCATTAGTTCCCTCATTGTCAGCCGTGACCGAGATGACGGCTCATCTGAGGGAAGAGATTTACAATGTCAGAAGCCTTATACAAGCCCAGTTCTCAAATATGAGTGATGTCACAAGCAACACAAGAAAGATGCGAGATGACATCCGACACGACTTGGGCAGCCAGAGTCAGGAGGCCGAGCGTTTGGCGAATGTGTTGATCTCCAAGTTGGATACCCTTCAGGAGAGTCTGACTGAGCTCTCCTCGATCCACAGTAGGGCCACCTCGGCGATCATCACACAGCTAGGGAACGTCACAGATGGGGTCAGTCTACTTATGGAACAATCAAGACTGAGCAAGGGAACCACATCCTCCTCAAAGAAGCCCTAGCTTGCTTTTTCATTTTGACATGTACTTAATGCTTTACTCTTTGTATCTACAAGTGTACCTACATATACAATCAATACAATGAGTAGACAATTTTCTTCAATACTGTGCAAATTTAATCTCTAATTGCTTGTGTGATGTGCTTTCTTCCTTTTTGCAATGATGACAAAAAGGGAGAGAAAATATATTGAATAGACATGTAAAGGGAATCAATGAAAATCAATAAAAAGCAAACTTTTTAAACACATAATAATTTGCTCTTAGTGGATTCGATACCTCGAGGCTCATTATCTCTCTATTGGGGCTCCTAACGGAGTAATCTCCAGAATCTATTCAAGGAATATTCGGAGATTAGTTGAATCATACTCAAGAACAAATTAGCAGATTTTCCCTCTAAAAACCAAAAATTTAAGTTCAAAAGCTTCAATACACTAAAAGAGAATTCAGAGAATCAAAACAAAATTGAATGCATGTGTTGAGGAGGAGAATCTGAAATTTTAAGAAAGCAAACTCATTAAATATATATAAGCCAAACAATTGATTGCATGACATGAAAGCTTATATAATTCCAAATGAAAGGGAGAGCTTTAACTTCAAAATTTACTGTTTCACATCTTTCAGTTTTGGATAAATTAAATAACTAGACACTTGAATTCATTTTGAAATTTTACTATAAATTTTCTTTTTGGTTGAGCAATTCACTTTACATATACTCAATGTTTTGTCATCATCAAAAAGGAGGAGATTGTGGAGTGATTGATTATAACCCTATTTGATTTTGATGAGATCAAAGCATTTGAGTATATCTTATATTGTACTAATGAATTCAATCTAGTGTTTCAGTCAAATACTTGTAAATTTATGGTTAAGTGTCTCTAGATTTGGTTCAATACATATTGGATAAGTAAAGAACTCAATTTGAACCAAAGTCTGAGACTCGAGTCGACTCCGGAAGATTACGAGTCGACTCCAAGCGTATCAGAAGCACTGGCACAGGCTCGAGTCGACTCCTGTACATTACGAGTCGACTCCGACTGAGAACAGATAGACAGATAGAAAGATCCAACTCAAAACCTGTCAACGAGTCGACTCCTGAAGAGCGCGAGTCGACTCCGATACTGCCGAGTCGACTCCAGGGTAGTACGAGTCGACTCCAGGGAGTTACAGACAGAAAGACAGAGAAGTTATTTTGGACCCTGAGAGCCGAGTCGACTCCTGAGGAACTCGAGTCGACTCTGATGGTTGGCAGGTCGACTCCAAAGGAAGCGCGAGTCGACTCCCAGTGTGATACAAGGCAAAAGTCAGAGAGCAACTTTCGGACACTGAGAGCCGAGTCGATTCCCGCAAAGTCCGAGTCGACTCCAAGACAGCGTGACCCCAAAAAGATAGAAGACAGTATTTTCGTCTCTGAGAGGCGAGTCGACTCCAAGACAGTTCGAGTCGACTCCAAGACAACGCTACCCCAAAAAGACAGAAGACTGTTTTTCGGATACTGAGAGCCGAGTCGACTCCGAAACAGTTCGAGTCGACTCCAGGACGGCACGAGTCAAAATACAGAAGATCGGGAGTTCGGACTCTGAGTGCCGAGTCGACTCCCAGAATTTCCGAGTCCACTCGAGTGAGCAAACTTGAAAAATGCATCCCTAGATTCCTTACGTCGAGTCATCTCCAAAAGTGCCAGGTCAGCTCCAGACTTTGGGGAGTCGACTCCAGGTTAAGTCGAGTCGATCCCAGTCGAGAAGAGCACTTTAATTCAAATCCGGAACAGTTGCCGAGCCGACTCCAGAAAAGCATGAGTCGACTCCTGCTGCAGCCGAGTCGACTCCAGATCGCGCGAGTCGACTCCGATCCCAACGAAAACATTGTCAGGATGTGCAGAATGTGCAGAATGGCTAGAAGATTGTGTCTAACGGCTAGTTTCCATGGAGAATGGCTTAAATAGCCACAGAGAACTGTAGCAAGGTAGAGAAGCGACATTCCATTCAGAAAAAATAAGAAATCTTCATCTACCAAAGGATTTCAAAGGAAAAGAAGGAAGAGGGCCATTAACTCCATTCAACCAACTCTTCCCAGCATTAAAGAAGTCTCCTTCAGCCTTCAAGTCTTAAAGACATTCAAGAGGAGACCCAGAGTTCGAGAAGCCCTCCTCTACATCTTCATAAATTTGTTTGAGGGCTCTTAACTTCTCTCTTATTTATAGCTGAATATCTGCTTGTTTAGAAGCTGTATTTTTCTGTTTGTTTTTCAATCCATTTGGTCCTTACTTGATTCAATCAGGAGATTGAATCAAGGGTGTAAAGGTTTGTTGGTGAGCCTAGGTTGAAACCAACGTGTAAGGGTTTGATTGTGATCCCGAGAAAACAATCGGGTGGTTCTAGTCGGTGAGCCTGGGAAAACCGACCGAGTTCGTTGTGATCTCGTAAAACAACAAGTTAGGTTGTGAGCTTGTAAAACAACCGGCTGTAATCCGAGGAGTTATAGTGAATTCCCAAGTGAGGCTTGGGGAGTGGACGTAGGAGCAAGGGTCAGCTCCGAACCACTATAAATTTCCTTGTGTTTGTGATTGCTTTGTTGTCTCTCCCTTTCATTTCATTCACTGCACATAGCACCTAATTAATCCACTTGCAAAAAGTATTAATTAGTTACTCACAAATATTTTAATTGTAATAATTATTTTAAAACCCAATTCACCCTCCCTCTTGGGTTGTCTATCTGGGCAACACCGAGCTTCTCAAGCTCCTCTGGGTCCTTGATCATAGTCAGAACGTGATCATGGACGGACTGCCCCTCGCGCATCTTTGCTTTGAAGAGTCTCTTGGATACTTCGAAACAAGCTGTGCGACTCTGCTCACCATACAACTCTTGCGGGTGTGCCAGTATGTCCCTAGCAGTCTTCATATTCTCATGCTGGCATTGTAGTTCATTAGACATGGATGCCATGATATAGCACTTGACCCTAATGTCATCGTCTGTCCACTTCTCATGCGTCGCACGCTGATCAATGGTCGGACGTGCTGGTAATGTGGGAATATCATTGTCGAGCACATAGCCTATTTTCTCGCAACTCAGAACAATTTTGAGATTTCTAAGCCAGTCTCTGTAATTTGTACTGGTCAATCGGTTGGTCTCAAGAATACGAGCCAAAGGGTTTGAGGCTGACATTATGATCTGCAGAGAGTAAAGATTCTAGTTAGACTTTTATACTTGATCCTAATCTGTTCTAGGGTCTTTTAGAACAAATATATCTCCCACTATTTTCACGAATTCCTCACACTCCTCTGGTAGGAAAAACGGAAAGCCTACACGACTAGAATTTCTAGTGGGTACTGCGGTCCCACCGATTTACATGCCACCTCACCTAACAGTTATTGGTGACACATAAATAGATGAGTGTACAACTCTTGTACAATGCTTCTCAAGCATGTTGCAGTGCTACTTGGTCTCTAAGCCATGAAGACCTCACGTAACAGTTATTGGTCCCATTTCTTAGTTAAGTCAGACCCACCGTATAACCGTAGAAATAAAGTCGTCATTGGGTCCTCACCTAACAGTTATTGGTGCCCAACCCCACCTTTACCTTACAACATCTCATGTCTATAGAGAGGTCCAGTCCTCCGATGCAACTTGCCCACTGTGTCCAGCCGAGACAAATCAATATCAGAAAGACCTTAGCAACTCTACTACGGTGGAAGACCTATGGACTTAATATCGATTAATCAGGTCTTAGTGTTTCCAATCTTGAGCTCTTTATAAAAGGTAATCGATCAATTGGCTAGGTAAGCAGGTGGGAGGCTCCCCTTACTCAGAGAGTAAGGTCCTAATTAAGTAACCACCTTTCATGCTTTTCTAGACACTAATTAGATCAATTAATCTAATATGACTCGCTCATGTTGGTTCACTCTCGATTTGATTGAGGAGGTTTTAATTTAGGTCTCAATTGGGTTTGCTACATCATATGTAAACCTATCTACCCCGCTCTCATTCACATCACATGCAAACGGCACATCGCAGGCAGTTATAATCGCAGCATTAAGTAAAGCTTTAAATAGGTGATGATCATGGATTCTAATTAGGTCATATTACAAGCACATGCACGTCAATCAATCAACTGGTCTTCAACTCTTGAATTGGTTCCAAGCCTCCTTGATTCGATCCCTGATCAACTCTTGATCCAATCGCCATCAACCGCTTAGATCGCCGTTCATCCCATGTACTGTCTTTGACTTGATCGTTGACGTACATCACATTACAGAAATACAACCAGATATATATAAAATAAAAATATATATTACATCCCTTTTTTAGGAGGCACGCAGGCCCCTCAAAACATCAAATAAGATGCATGCAAGCATCTGAAAAATTACATGGCATTACAGATCACATCGCAGGTCATTACATTTGATACCAAAAGGGTTTGAATCCTATGATCATCACCGTATGCAACAATTATAATTTTTAGATCTGAAATCTGATTGATTATTTTATGACATGGGTTGCTGATCATGCTAAACATGATTCTAAACTTTGTAATTCCATTAACAATGCAATTAGAATTATCAATTTATCACATAAAAATCAGCATGTAAAAATCAGCACCCTTGAAAAAATCTGTATGCAGAAAAATTTCAGCATGCATAATCTTTCAATTTTCAGATCTTATATGCCTGTTTAAAATTAATTCTAATCTTAAACTATGAAGCCTAGGCTCTGATACCACTGTTGGAAACCCACCCATGCCGCAGAAATTTTAAAAAAAAATTCAGATGCAGCGGAAGAGGCATGCGCGGGATCAACCGTTCATCGCATGAACGTTGTTTCAAGACCGTTCGTAGATGGATTAGAATTAAAAACTTTTAAAATAATTGGAAGATCAGATCTTCACCTTGTGCAGGTAGATGATCACCGCAAACTGGAGTTTGTGGTTTTAGGATGAAGGTTCGCTTGAAGCCGTTCAAGTGTCCGGCCTCTACAGGTATCACACGAAGCAAAAACCGATCCTGGTTTCTTTGTCTCCCTGGGGTGCTAGCTCCCTTGCAGAGACAACTTTAATGGCTGATCTCCTTCCTTTGAATCAACCCTTGATTATGCTTGGGAGGAGGAAGAAGGAGGGATCTTGAAGAAGAACCAAAGCCTGACTGCAGCCCTTTTGTTTTTCTTGCGTTGGAAGAAGAAAGCAAGGAGGGAGGAGGGCCGCCAATCACCTTCTCTTTTCTTCCTTGCTTGCGGCTGAAGACCAAGGGGAGGAAGGGGGCCACGGAACAAGGGAGAAGAGGGCCGGAATGCCCTAGTGTGCCGCCCCTTACCCCTTGATAAAGGGAGTGGAGCTCCTAACTTTTAGGAGCTCCATGACAACCTTCCAAGAGGGGCACCGGCCCCTCTTGTTGTGCCGCACAAAGCAAAGAAAAAGAGGAGGGGCGTGCGCCCCTCCCTCTTGGCTAACCCTAGTCCTCCTCTAAGGAGGATTAGGTGGTCTTCTTATGGCTAAGTCCTAATCTAATTAGGCTTAGTCCAAGGTTTAACCAAATTGGATCTAATCTAGGTAAGTCCTAATCCAATTAGAACTCAACTCAATTATGACTCAATTGAACTCTTCAATCCTAATCCAATTAGGAGTCTTGTTAATTCATTAGATTAATAATTAATTAGGACTTAAGAAACCCTAATCTAATTAGGATTTATTTAATTTTAGTCCTAATCCAATTAGGACTCTAATTTGAATTCGAAGTCCTAATCCAATTAGGATTTTTAGGAATCCTATTCTAAGTAGGAATCCAAAATAAATTCAAAATCCTAATTTAATTAGGATTGTGGGAATCCTACTTCAAGTAGGAATCCCAGTCCTACTCCAATTAGGACTCTAGGAATCCTACTCCAAGTAGGATTCGTGTTTAAGTCCAATTAATTAATTTCCATTGTTCCTTCTTCAACTGATCATCAATCAAATTGATTACTCGTGATTCATAATCACATTTCAACCATCGGATCGGTCAATACTTCTAGTGTGTGTGACCCCATAGGTTCTATTCTGACTGGTAGTGAGATATATTGCGATCTTCATCTCAATATCATTGAAAACTCCTTTCAATGGGTTGGAACGATTCCAACTCAACTCATTAGTGTTTATCGATCATCGAGATATTCCCTGTGAGTCTCACCATCCACCAGTGACACCTAGCAGCATATAGTGGCTACCCAGCAGAGTAGAATGATGAACCTCTAGGTGCAGTTAACGTGTGATACAGTCCTACTATCGTGGATCCCTACAGGACGGAGGTCATGGAGAACTCGTCAAACCCCATCATCTGTCGTATGTGAAGATTTATTCGACTAAAGTTCGAAAGTGGAAAACTCTTTTTCCACTGTGCATATTGCCCCGGCCGAGGTCTTACGAACTCAGTCTTACAAAACACATAAGATCTCTCTTTATCTATCAAGATCGATAGATTCCTTATAGGTGCATACCCTACTCCTACAGTGAACCTACTGCAGCGAATCTACACTGCATGGACCCATATGGCTAGAGACCATGCATGTGTGTAGTCAAACTACAATAACCTTACTGTGAGTGGCCGAAGCACCGCTGGTCAAGGGACCAGTCACACTACTGCAACATCAAGCAAGTCACTGACGAATGGATAGACATCCAAGTGATTTCTTGTCTTGGTCACGCTCAGTACCCTTGTTCTCTAGCAAGCACCTACACTATTACTTCAGTGTCTCCACACCGTGGACTCGAGTCTCGTCCATCTATAGAAAAAGTAATGTGTGCATTGATCTCATCGGATCAATCACTGTCCTCGTGATGATCCATCGATCAGGAGCATTTAGAAATTAATTACCAATGATACATGGCTCAAATTCTCAACTCTTGAGAATATGCATTATCATCTTATTAATTTCTTGGATGATTCATAGACACAATAATAATATGAATGAAAAATATGCCTTTCATTTATTCAAAAATAATAAAGTCAAGTACAAATTATGTCCCAGAATTAATAATGTGTCAGCCAAAATTGGCTTCTAGGGCATACATCTAACAGATTAATTGGTGTATGTGTATCAGGCATGCATTAAAATTATTTCATAATTTTGCTGAAATTAAAATCAAACAATCACCACAAAATTTCAAGCTAATAATCAATTTAAACAAGAAAGGTTTAGAGGTTACCAAAAGAAATTTTTCCAGCAATTTTAAATTTTTTTAGGCAAACCTCTACAGCATTCCTTTTCCAGCAGTTCTCTTTTTGATCATCCCAGATTTTTTTCTCGATTCCTGATCAAATAATATAAAAAGAAAAATTAAAAATTAGTAAGAGAGAAAAAAGGAGATAAGAAAAGTAACAACAATAGAAAATATTTTTATTTTAGATATATATATATATAAAAGTTTTTTTTTTCTATATGAAAGGAAAAAATAACTATGCTAGCAATCCCCGGCAACGGCGCCAAAAATTGATCGGTTCTTTCAATTTCAAAAATAAACCATGCAATAGCACGATCCTGTAGGATAGTGATTACGGGTGTCGATCCACAGGAATTGGACATAAGTTATTTTTTCTTAATTAAATACTTCAAAAGGCATAAGCTAGAGTAAATGATAAAAATTAAGAATGAGTATAGATGTAGTAGTATGAATTATCTATGGAGGGAGGTATTTAGGGCTAGAATCCACCGAAGACTTATATCCGTGACGTTTCAATGATTGAGTTGTATTTAAGACCTGATTGCTTCTTACTACAAGCCAAAGCAATCATAAAAAAAATATCATTAATTCCCAGCATGAATCATCTAAGTCTAGCACAAACCATCTACTCTAATGATAAGCATGACCTATCTAACCTAGCATGATGCATCTGATCATTAAATCATTAAACATGAAATCGATGTCACATAAATATCTCCTCCAAACCACAGGTGTTGGATTCGATGAAATTTATTAATCTATGTAAAATATTTTCTACAAGATAAATGATTTACATAAATTGGATAAATCATAAGATCAATTGATAAATTCTTTATCATGCAACAATCTTACAATACAAACTCAAAATAAAAATGAAACGAATACTCCTCTATGGCTTCATCAAACCCCTAAACCGAGGTTTAGCCGCTCATGGTGCTCGTCATCTCCATTGGTTGGCTGAAGAAATCCTTTGCCATCCGCCTCAAATCCTTTCTTCTTTTTTTTTTCTTTCACTAACTCATCCGCTCACAGCCTCCCTCTTTTTTTTATGCTTTTTTTTATTCTCCCTTCTCGGCACCATAACAGAGCATGCTCTGTTCTTTCTTTCTTCTCACCGTCCTCCCCCCTCTAACCGAACGCCATTCTCCTCCTTTTATAGTTGTTCGGAGTGCTCATTCAACAAGGAAGAAGAGATCACGGGCGGCTGATTCCGAGGTGTGATGCCGGAGGGTAGATCGCGGACGAAGACGGCGAGAAACGGGAGGCTGGGTTGTGGGCTGTAATTCCATGGCTGGAATCACGCTTCATGGCTTTCTTTCTTTGGACCATGGGAGGCTAGCTGGATCTCGGGAGGAAGGCGTGATCCGTGGAGCGGCTAGGATGCAATGCTGGGAGGAGCGAAAGAAGAAGGTGGCTAGATGCACGGAAGGCGGCCTGGTTCATCGCGTGATATGCTGGGAGAATGCGGAGCCTGTCTCGGACGCTCGGAACGGCATCTATGCGGAGGCGGGGATGCAGGCAGATGAAGAGGCAGAGGAACGGGAGGCTGGCTGCACCGCGTGGAGGATTGCATGAGGATCTCTCAGGCGACGCCATCTCGTGGCTGGAACGGGAGAATCGACGGGAATCTCGGCCGTGATGCACTGTGGGAGGGGAAGAAGATGAATAGTGGAGTTTTTATTTATTTTATTATAATTTTTTTGTAACACTGTTCATATGAACAGTGTTTTCATGGAACACTGTTCATATGAACAGTGAATCCAGTAATTTTTCCCAAAATTACTGTGGATATTTAATTATTTTTTTGTTTTAAAATTATAAATTTTATATAAAGGCAGGTAAGGAATTGGTTGGAAATTGGCTTTGGATTTGAGGTGGGTCATGATCGTTGATTTGCTTGAACTTGTTCTCGAGCCCAATATCATTTAAATTTAATTCTTGCTAAACTGCTTCAGACCGGACTCGACAAGACTAAAAACAGGACCGTGACTTAATAAAAAGGGTTAATCAAACCTTTTTTCTTATACAAAAATAAATATCTAATCAGGACCAAAACCTGTTTAATCACAGACTTAGCTTGATTACAACTCCATCAGGTTGCTAAACTGGATCAACACAATCTTCTCCTTATATGTTTTCCTGTAGTTTTCATGAAAGATCGCAACCTAGAGAGAGACAAGTTCAAAGTCTGGTTTAAGAAAAGAATTATTTACTTCTTACCATATTTTAAATTTATTTCAATGATTATTCAATTTCATGATAAAATATGTATTTATCAGTTTAAGAACATTGATAAGTACTATGGAAAGATAACTAAATTATAGATTATTAAGCACTTATCAGTTTCGAGTTGACTCCGATGCTTGCCGAGTCGACTTCCGACGGTTCCGAGTCGACTCCAAAGAGTAACAGACAGAAAGATAGAACGTTGGATCTTAGACCCTATGGAGTGATTGATTAAAACCCTATTTGATTTTGATGAGCTCAAAGCATTAGAGTATATATGTTGTTTACTAATGAATTCAATTGAGTGTTTCAGTGAAAATCTTGTCTAAGTGTCTCAAGACTTGGTTCATAATATTTTGGATAAGTTAAAAAGTCAGTTTGAACCAAAGTCTGAGACTCGAGTCGACTCCAGAGTATTACGAGTCGACTCCAAGCGTATCAGGATCACTGGCACGAGCTCGAGTCGACTCCTGACCATTACGAGTCGACTCCAACTGAGAACAGACAGACAAACAGAAAGCATCAACTCAAAATCTGTCAGCGAGTCGACTCCTGAAGTGCGCGAGTCGACTCCGATGTTTACCGAGTCGACTCCGGAGAAGTATGAGTCGACTCCAAGGAGTTACAGGCAGAAAAGTCAGAGAGCGGTTTTCGACCCTGAGATTCGAGTCGACTCCTGTGGAATGCGAGTCGACTCCGATGGTTGGCAGGTCGACTCCAAAGATAGTGAGAGTCGACACTCAGCAGTACACAAGGCAAAAGTCAGAGAGTGTTTTTCGGACTCTGAGATTCGAGTCGACTCCCGCATTGCACGAGTCGACTCCGAGACACCGCGACCCCAAAAAAGACAGAAGACCAATTTGCTGTCTCTGAGATTCGAGTCGACTCCCAGACAGCTCGAGTCGACTCCAAGGCAGCGCTTCACTAAAAACACAGAAGACTAAGTTTCGGAAACTGAGAGCCGAGTCGACTCCGGAACAGTTCGAGTCGACTCCAAGACTGGACGAGCCAAAAGACAGTAGATCGAGAGTTCGGGCTCTGAGCGCCGAGTCGACTCCCAGGATTGTCGAGTCGACTCGAGTGGACCAAGTTCAAAAATAGATCCACGGACTCCATGGGATGAGCCGACTCCGAAAATGCCAAGTCAGCTCCAGAAGTTGGCGAGTCGACTCCGGGTCAAGTCGAGTCGACTCCCAGTCGAAGAGGCGACTTTAATTCAAATTCGGAACAGTTGCCGAGTCGACTCCAGAAAAGCATGAGTCGACTCCCGCTACAGCCGAGTCGACTCCTGATCGCGCGAGTCGACTCCAACCCACCAACGGACATATTGTCAGGCTGTGCAGAGTGTGCAGAACGGGCAGAAAAAGGTCTCTAACGGCTAGTTTCCGTGGGGGATGGCTTAAATAGCCACAGAAGACTGTAGCAAGGTAGAGAACAACCATTCCACTCAAAGTAATCAAGCTTTCAATCTCTGCAACCTGGTTTTCAACGGAAAAGAGGGAAGAGCAACATTAACTGCATCCACCTACTTCTTCCCAACATTGAAAGAGATCTGCTCCTGCATTCAAGTCGACCAGACATTCAAGAGGAGACCCGAAGTTCAAGAAGCCCTACTCTACTCCAACTCAAACGTGTTTGAGGGCTTCTAACTTCTCTTTTGTTTATATTGTTATTTATCTGCTTTTGAGAAGCTCTGTTTTTCTGTTACTCCTTTTTACTTCCATCTTGTCTTTGCTTGGTTCAATCGGGGGATTGAATCATTGAGGTTGGTTGGTGAGCCGAGTGTAAAACCAACGTGTAAGGGTTCGATTGTGATCCCGGAAAAACAATCGGGGTGGTTCTAGTCGGTGAGCCTGGGAAAACCGACCGAGTTCGTTGTGAGCTCGTAAAACAATAAGTTTGGTTGTGAGCTTGGAAAACAACCGGCTGTAATCCAAGGGGTTATAGTGAATTCCCAAGTGAGACTTGGGGAGTGGACGTAGGAGCAAGGGTTAGCTCCGAACCACTATAAAACATTGTGTTTGTGATTGTTTGTCTCTCTCTATCTCTCGCATTTCATTCACCACACATAGAAACTAATTAATCATCTCGCAAAAGCATTAATTAGTTATCCACAAAAGTTTTAATAGCCAAATTATTTTAAAACCCAATTCACCCCCCCTCTTGGGTTGTCTATCTGGGCAACAAGTGGTATCAGAGCCTAAACTCTTCTACCCTAAGAGTCAAAGATCAAAATGACAACCCCATTTGGATCTTTCCACATTGAGGGTCAGTCCACCCAAAGACCCCCATTCTTTAATGGATCTGACTACTCATATTGGAAGGCTAGGATGAGAATATTCATCCAAGCCCAAGACTATGAGATGTGGACCATTGTAGCAAATGGGCCATACATCCCATCCATTTATGTAGAGGGGGTCACTGTATCCAAACTCGAAAAGGATTGGGATGAACACGACATGAGAAAGGCACAACTCAATTCTAAAGCAATGAATGTGCTTTACTGTGCACTAGATAGGAATGAATTCAATAGAGTCTCCACTTGCAATTCTGCAAAAGAGATTTGGAATAGACTTGAAGTGACCCATGAGGGCACGAATCAAGTCAAAGAATCCAAAATAAATATATTGATTCATAAGTATGAACTATTTAAAATGGATTCTAATGAAACAATCACTTGCATGTTCACTAGATTCACTGACATTGTCAATGGCCTAAAAAGCCTTGGCAAAAACTATACTAACAGTGAGCTTGTCAGGAAGATTCTTCGATGTCTACCAAGGTCATGGGAAGCCAAGGTGACGGCAATCCAAGAAGCTAAGGACTTGAACAAGCTTCCACTTGAAGAGCTCCTTGGATCCCTAATGACTCACGAGCTAACCATGAAGCAACACAGCGAAGAAGAGTCCTCACATAAGAAAAAGGTAATAGCTCTTAAATCCACATCATCTAACAAAGATTTGTCTTGCAGTAGCAGCAGTAAAGAAGAAGATCATGAGGGAGATGATGATGAGGCTCTTCTTGTGCGCAAGTTCAGAAAATTCATCAACCACAAGAAGTCCTATCATCAAAGGAGAGGCCCCTCAAATTTCTATCGCAAGGATAAAGGTAAGGAAAGGGAAAATGAGGGGATTGGATGCTATGAGTGCAAGAAGCCGGGACACATCAGAGCTGAGTGTCCCTTACTTAAGAAGGGCAGCAAGTACAAGAAGAAGAAAGCCCTTGTCACCACCTTATCGGACTCCGACGCATCATCTTCATCATCGGATGAGGAACAAGAAGAAAAGGCCAATTTCTGCTTCATGGCCAACGAAAATGAGGTAACATCCGAAACGCATCTAGATTTTACTTTTGATGAACTTTATGATGCATTTAATGAACTAATGATTGAATATAAGGCTATAAACATTAAGAATAAAGAGCTAAAACTGGCTAATCAAACTTACATACATAAATATGATAAACTAGTTAAGGATAAGGACTGTATCACCAAAGAAAATCTAGAACTTAAGACAAGCAACCAACTCTTAATTAAAAAAACTAACACCTTAAGTAAAGATAATGAAAAACTAACTAAGGAAATTTCAGAACTTAAAAACAATAAACAAATCTTAAACGAAAATCTCATAAAAGACTTGAATACTCTAAAAATGGAAAAACAAACTCTAACTAAAGAACTTGGAAAATACAAACCTTTGGTTGAGAAATTTACTTATAGTTCTGAAAAATTAAATATGATACTTAATAGTCAACGTGCAGTATTCAATAGAGCACGTTTAGGATATAAACCTAAAAATAAGCAAAAACTTCTTAGTAACTTCTTTGTTAAAGCAGGAGAAAGTAAAACTAAGAAAATAACCTATTTTTGTTGGGGAAAATTAGGACATAAGGCAAATGTGTGTAATTATAGAAAAGAAAAAACAAAAGGAAAAATTAAAAGGGTATGGGTTCCAAAAGGAACCAACATGACTAACCATGAAGGACCCAAGAAAACTTGGGTACCTAAGATTACATGATTTGCTTGTGTAGGAGTGTCTTGAGCCAAGGTCAACAAAAATTGCTGGTACTTGGATAGTGGCTGCTCAAGACACATGACGGGTGACAAGGATCAATTCTTCACCCTTGAAGCTAAGAAGGGAGGTGCTGTGACTTTTGGAGACAATAACCAAGGTCACATCAATGGTATTGGTAAAGTTCAAATTACCCCTTCTACTTTTATTGATAATGTTCGATATGTTGATGGTCTTAAGCATAATTTATTAAGCATTAGTCAATTATGTGATAGAGGCTATAATGTTATGTTTAAACAATCACTATGCATCATAACAAACCCAAATGATAATAGTTTAGTTTTTAAAGGAATAAGACGTGGGAATGTGTATGTTGTAGATCTTGAGGATCTTGCCAAACACAACCCATGCTTAGTTGTTAATGAAACTAAGGACAATGATGCTAGTTGGTTATGGCACCGTAAGTTAGGTCATGCAAGCATGGACACAATATCTAAACTAGTTAAAAGAGATTCTGTGATAGGTTTGCCAAAACTAAGATTTGAAAAGAATAAAATATGTGAAGCTTGTCAATATGGCAAACAATCTAGGAACTCCTTTAAATCCATAAAATGTGTCTCTACCTCTAGACCTCTAGAATTATTACACATGGACCTATTCGGACCAACTAGAACAACAAGCCTAGGTGGAAATAAATATGGTCTAGTCATTGTAGATGATTATTCTAGATACACTTGGGTTATGTTCTTAGCACATAAAGATCAAGCTTTTTCAGTATTTAAAAAGTTTCATAAGGAAGTAACCAATGCTAGAGATACTACAGTAATAGCTATTAGAAGTGACCATGGTACCGAATTTGAAAATCATTTATTTGATGAGTTTTGTAGTAAAAAGAAAATAACTCACAATTTTTCTGCACCTAGGACACCACAACAAAATGGAGTTGTGGAGAGAAAAAATAGAACTCTAGAGGAAATGGCTAGAACTATGTTATGTGAAAGTAACCTCCCTAAGTACTTTTGGGGAGAAGCCATTAATACTTCTTGTCATATATTAAATAGAGTTTTATTGAGACCCATTATAAAGAAAACACCTTATGAACTTTGGAAAAACAGAAAACCAAAGGTAAACTACTTTCATATTTTTGGATGTAGGTGTTTTGTTCATAATAATGGGAAAGATAATCTAGAAAAATTTGACTCAAAATCTGATGAGGCTATATTCTTGGGGTACTCTACAACTAGCAAAGCCTATAGAGTCTTTAATAAAAGAACCCTAGTTATAGAAGAATCTATACATGTTGTATTTGATGATTCTAGTGACATCTCTTCTAGCAAGAGAGTTAATTTTGATGATGATGCTGAAATTCTTGAAGAAAAGATAGATGAGATGACATTACAAGATGATAATCAAAAATTAATTGAAGGTGCATCATCAAGCCAAGAGGCTATTATGGATCATGGACTAACTAAAGCTTGGAGGTATGCTCACGGGCATCCTAAGGAATTAATTCTAGATGATCCATCTCAACCTATTAGGACTAGGGCATCCCTTAGGAACTTAAATAATCATCTAGCCTTTGTTTCTCATTTTGAGCCCAAACACATAGAAGAAGCTGAAAAAGATGTAAATTAGATAAATGCAATGCAAGAAGAATTAAACCAATTTACTAGAAACAAAGTATGGAATCTAGTTGAAAGACCTACTGAATATTCAATTATAGGTACCAAATGGATTTATAAAAATAAACTTGATGAAAATGGTACTGTAATAAGGAATAAGGCTAGATTAGTAGCCAAGGGTTATAATCAAGAAGAAGGTATAGATTTTGATGAAACCTTTGCTCCGGTAGCTAGACTTGAAGCAATTAGACTTTTACTAGCTTTTGCATGCTCTAAGGACTTTAAGTTATTTCAAATGGATGTAAAAAGTGCATTTTTAAATGGGTATATTAATGAGGAGGTATATGTAGAACAACCTCCTGGTTTTGAAAATCATCAATACCCTAATCATGTTTATAAATTGAACAAAGTACTTTATGGTTTAAAACAAGCACCTAGAGCATGGTATGAGAGGCTTAGCAAATTCCTATTAGAACATGAGTTCTCTAGGGGTAATGTAGATACTACATTGTTTCTAAAGAAGAAAAACAAAGATATGTTGTTAGTACAGATTTATGTTGATGATATTATTTTCAGTGCTACTAACAATCGTCTCTGCGAAGAATTTGCTAACTTGATGCAGAGTGAATTTGAGATGAGCATGATGGGAGAGCTGAATTACTTCCTTGGACTTCAAATCAAACAATCTGAAGGAGGCATCTTCATCAATCAAGCCAAATACATCAAGGAGATGCTCAAGAAGTTTGATATGGAGGGAAACAAATCAATCAGCACCCCCATGAGCTCATCATGCAAATTAGACCAAGATGAATCAGGTAAATCTGTAGATCAGAAACTATATAGAGGTATGATAGGATCTTTATTGTATCTTACTGCAAGTAGACCTGATATCATGTTTAGTGTTTGCATGTGTGCTAGATATCAGGCTAATCCTAAGGAATCACATCTAATTGCAGTAAAGAGAATCTTTAAATACCTAATAGGAACAAAGAATATAGGGTTATGGTATTCTAAAGAATCTAGCCTGAACTTAATAGGTTATACAGATTCAGACTTTGCTGGATGTAAACTTGATAGAAAAAGCACCAGCGGGTCATGTCAATTCCTAGGAGAAAACTTAATATCATGGTTTAGCAAGAAACAAAACTCGGTTGCATTATCTACTGCTGAAGCTGAATATGTTGCAGCCGGGAGTTGTTGTGCTCAAATCTTATGGATCAAACAATAATTAGAAGATTATGGCATTAAACAAGATAAAATACCCATTAATTGTGATAATACAAGTGCCATTAATCTAACTAAAAATCCAATTCAGCATTCAAGAACTAAACATATTGAGATAAGACATCACTTCATAAGAGATCATGTACTGAATGGTGATGTGACACTCCAATTTGTTTGTACTGATGATCAATTAGCTGACATTTTTACAAAACCCCTAACTGAAGAGAGATTTAGTGTGCTTAGGAGGAGATTAGGAGTGATTGATCCATCCTAGAGGTAGTTTCCACTAGATTCATTGATTTTGATGATTAGATTGTAGTTAAAATAGAGTTTCTTTTCAATGATCATCAAATCAGATCATAATTTAGTGATTTTCCCTCATTCGGCACGAACATAGCATGATTTTTAGGTGCGTGCCAAAGTTCGAGACGACTCGAGTAAGTTTCAGAGTCGGCTCGTAAGGGAGAGTCGACTCGCGCTTAGTCGGGAGTCGACTCGAGGTCGATGGCAGCAGAGGTGGAGTCGACTCGCATACAGTCGGGAGTCGACTCGCGCATAAGGAGAGTCGGGGTCAATAGGCACATAAGGAGAGTCGACTCGCGCATACTTTGGAGTCGACTCGAGGTCGAGTCGACTCGCGACTCAGAGGAGTCGACTCGCAGTCGGGATCCGACTTTTTAACCCTAGCTCCATCGTTTTCAAAACATTTCTATTCTCCGCCGCCACTGTTCACAAGCCCTAGAGCCGACTCCTAGGTCGTCCCCAAGCTTTTTCCGTCGACTTTTCACCGTCCATTAGGGCTTTTCCTCCCATTCTAGGTCACTATGCCTCGTAAAGCCGTCGTCCGGAAGAGGCCCCAACCCGAGGCCGGTCCCGAGAGGCGCTCCAAGGCTCGGCACGATCCCGCGAGGTCACAACCTCCGGCTCGTTCCCCGCCGAGGGCGGTTCCCGCGAGGCCGTGCGCCGGGAAGGCGGTCTCCACCGGGAGATACGTCGATTTCGACTATCTCTCCCGGGAGGGCTTCACCATAGGTGAGAGATTGCGTGTCCAGGGCTTAGAGTATTTCCTTACATTAGATCTCCCCACTTACCCTGGATTAGTTAGAGAGTTTTACGGTACCGTCCATCGGAGAGATGGGGGTATCGAGGGCACGGTAGCCGGTGTCCCTCTGTTCGTTACGGAGGATCTTATTGCCCACATCCTCCACCTTCCACAAGTAGGGGTGGCTCCCACACACCCCGAGGACAGGACTGAGGCCCTTACGGCCATACTAGGATATCCTCCTCAGTCCCCTTTGGACGAGGTATCCGCTAGCTCACTTCCTGTTGAGGTGCGGATCCTCCTGAGTATTTTGTCTAGGTCCATTTTCCCGAAGACTGGCCGCTTCGATTTTGTGTCTGAGAGGGACCTCGCCCTTATGTTTTATATTCTTCAGGACACCCCAATCAACTTCCCCAAACTCATTTATAGATATCTGTGTGAGCCCCTAGATAGACCTAGGCTCGCCCTCCCCTACGGTATGATGTTCACTCTGTTGTTTAGGGAGTACGAGATTCCCATTCCTGAGAGGGAACCCTCTAAGGCGTTGCGATGGACTGATCGCATGCGTCCGGGGACCCTACACAGGATGGGGTTTCGGAAGGTAGAGGGAACATGGGTTAGGAAGTCATCCACCTCCACACATACCTCCAGACACTCTCCTAGCCCTGAGCCAGATTCTGACTATCCTGACTTTCCCTCCACTTCTGCTCCTACCACCTCAGCCGGACCTTCCTCCTCAGCTCCACCACCTATGGAGGTCCGGATCGCTCCTGAGCAGCTCCTGGAGTTGCGGCAGGAGATTGTTAGAGACCTGCGAGATGAGCTACTTCGGGAGCTCCGAGGTTCAGTGCCAGCTCCCACTCCTGCACCCACATCTTCTGAGTTGGTCCCTTCCTTGACAGCCGTGACTGACATGACGGCCCATGTATGGGAAGAGATCTACAACGTGAGGAGTTTGATTCAGGCTCAGTTCTCCAGTATGAGTGAGGTCACGGGCATCACTCGGAAGATGCGCGATGACATCCGGAAGGACATGAGCACCACTACCCAGGGGGCCGAGCGCTTGTCGAATGTGCTCATCGACAAGCTGGACGCACTGCAGAAGTCGGTCCTCGAGCTCGATACGACACAGAGCAGGGCCATTCAGGCCGTTATCCGACAGCTCGAGAACGTCACCAATGCGGTCCAAGCACTGGTTGAGCGCATGCCTCGGGGAGCCACATCCTCGAGAGGAGGAGATACATCCTCGAGAGGAGGAGATACATCCTCGAGAGGGGGAGCCACATCCTCGAGAGGAGGAGCTACATCCTCGAGGAGACCGTAGCTGCTTTTGTGTTCTATTTTGACATGTACTGTTTTGATTTACTTATTGTATTCTCAAATGTATTCACATACACATCAATACAATGAGTAGACATCTTATCTTCATTTCTGTGCAATTTGATCTATGATTGATTGTGTGTTCTGCTTACCTCTTTTTTTTTTTTGATACGATGACAAAAAGGGGGAGAAATATTGAATAGATATGTAAATGGAATCAACATAAAAGAAATCAAAATAAGAATCAAAAATTAAAACATAATTTGTTCTTAGTGGATTTGGTACTTCGAGGCTCATTATCTCTCTTTTGGAGCTCCTAATGGAGTAATCTCCAGAATCTATTCAAGGGATATTCGGAGATTAGCTGAATCCAACTCAAGAACAAATTGACAGATTTTCCCTCTAAATACCAAAATTTAAAATTCAAAAATTTCAATATACTAAAAGAAAATTCAGAGAATCAAAACATAGTAGAATGCATATGTTGAGGGGGAGAATCTGAATTTTTAAGAAAGCCAAATCATTAAATATATATAAGCCAAACAATTGATTGCATGATATGAAGGCTTATATAATTCCAAATGAAAGGGGGAGCTTTAACTCCAAAATTTATTGTTTCACACCTTTCAAGCTTGGATATATTAAATTACCAGACATATGAATTCATTTATGGATTTTATTTCCTTGTTTATTGAGCAATTCACTTTACATATACTCAAAGTTTTGTCATCATCAAAAAGGGGGAGATTGTGGAGTGATTGATTAAAACCCTATTTGATTTTGATGAGCTCAAAGCATTAGAGTATATATGTTGTTTACTAATGAATTCAATTGAGTGTTTCAGTGAAAATCTTGTCTAAGTGTCTCAAGACTTGGTTCATAATATTTTGGATAAGTTAAGAAGTCAGTTTGAACCAAAGTCTGAGACTCGAGTCGACTCCAGAGTATTACGAGTCGACTCCAAGCGTATCAGGATCACTGGCACGGGCTCGAGTCGACTCCTGACCATTACGAGTCGACTCCAACTGAGAACAGATAGACAAATAGAAAGCATCAACTCAAAATCTGTCAGCGAGTCGACTCCTGAAGTGCGCGAGTCGACTCCGATGTTTACCGAGTCGACTCCGGAGAAGTATGAGTCGACTCCAAGGAGTTACAGGCAGAAAAGTCAGAGAGCGGTTTTCGACCCTGAGATTCGAGTCGACTCCTGTGGAACGCGAGTCGACTCCGATGGTTGGCAGGTCGACTCCAAAGATAGTGAGAGTCGACTCTCAGCAGTACACAAGGCAAAAGTCAGAGAGCGTTTTTCGGACTCTGAGATTCGAGTCGACTCCCGCATTGCACGAGTCGACTCCGAAACACCGCGACCCCAAAGAAGACAGAAGACCAATTTGCTGTCTCTGAGATTCGAGTCGACTCCCAGACAGCTCGAGTCGACTCCAAGGCAGCGCTTCACTAAAAACACAGAAGACTAAGTTTCGGAAACTGAGAGCCGAGTCGACTCCGAAACAGTTCGAGTCGACTCCAAGACTGGACGAGCCAAAAGACAGTAGATCGAGAGTTCGGGCTCTGAGCGCCGAGTCGACTCCCAGGATTGTCGAGTCGACTCGAGTGGACCAAGTTCAAAAATAGATCCACGGACTCCATGGGATGAGCCGACTCCGAAAATGCCAAGTCAGCTCCAGAAGTTGGCGAGTCGACTCCGGGTCAAGTCGAGTCGACTCCCAGTCAAAGAGACGACTTTAATTCAAATCCGGAACAGTTGCCGATGTTGTCGGCGCCCCGCACCGGAACCCACTCACACCAGCGCCGCCACCGACGTCGGACAAGCAAGAGAGATACAAACGGATAAGCACTCTCTCGCTCCCTCGACTCCGGACTCAAGGATCACCTCTTCGCTCCGCCTACGAAGGCCAAAAGATTACCCCGTGGTATCAGTAGGGTAAAACACTTGAGCACCGCAACGGATTATCAAAGATCAAAGGAAGAAGAAGGAAGAAAATAGCAAAGCAAACACAAAAATGTAACGAGGTTCGGCTACAAATAGCCTACGTCCTCCACCGCTCCAAATCTCAATAAGGATGAACTGATTACAGAGATAGCACACACCCGAACGATCACAAGCGATCGATCTACAAGAGATTCACACAGAATTCCCTTTGCACAAGAAGTAGGATCCCAATCCTCTTCTTCTCTAGAACCCTAGCCTCACAAACAAGAGTCTCTCTCAAATATACGGCCAATCACCTTACCCTAGGGCTCTCATGAGTCCTATATATAGTCTCAAGACCTTCAGATGATCATAGCCGTCGAAACGCCACCAAAAACACCAAAAGAAAATCGTCCGTACGATTTTTCGCGAGCCCGAGTCGACTCGGCTGAAGTCCGAGTCGACTCTGGCACGTCTGAACAACTTCCAGTTTAACTGGCACGATCTCGAGTCGACTCCACTGTATCTCGAGTCGACTCGACGATGCTCCGAGTCGACTCGACTGTAGTTCGAGTCGACTCTGACAGTCCAGACAGAAACATGGTTTTTGCGGCTTTCTCCTCTCGGGTCGACTCGACAGACCTCGAGTCGACTCGACTGTTCCCGAGTCGACTCGACTGAAGCTCGAGTCGACTCCGACAGTCCGCCAGACAAAAAACTATGCAGAATTGATTTTCCTTCAATTCTCTTCATCACCAAAGGTCTCCACATACCCCAACAATCTCCCACTTGGAGACCTTGGGTATATCCTCATGTTACTTGGCTCTCCTCTGTGCTCCCACTGAAACTAAATCATCCTAGTGAAATAGGTACGATGCCTCCTCAACGTCTTCAAGCATGAAGACCAGCAGAAGCTGAACAACTCCTCAGCTTCTCCACCGTGACGACCTTCGTCAACATATCTGCAGGATTCTGACTTGTATGAATCTTCTCCAACTTGATGAGTCCCTGCTCGAGCAATGACCTCACGAAGTGGTACCGTATGTCAATATGCTTCGTCCTTGAATGGAAAGCTGAATTCTTTGCCAGATGAATTGCACTTTGACTATCTGAATATAACATGCAATCCTTCTGTTCCTTCCCAAACTCCTTCATCAAGCCTTGAAGCCATATTAGTTCCTTGCACGCCTCTGTGGCTGCCACATACTCCGCCTCCGTAGTCGACAATGCAACAACTGGTTGCAACCTGGAAATCCAATTGACGGCTCCACTGCCCAAGGTGAACAAGTACCCTGTTGTGCTTCTCCTGCCGTCCAAGTCCCCTGCCATGTCTGAGTCCACATAGCCCTGTAACCGGATCTCAGAACCTCCATAGCACAATGACATGTGCTCAGTGCCTTTCAGATACCTCAGTATCCATTTGACTGCGCGCCAATGCTCCAAGCCTGGGCAGCTTATGAAGCGACTCACAACTCCCACTGCTTGAGCAATGTCTGGTCTCGTACACACCATAGCGTACATCAAGCTCCCCACTGCCGATGCATACGGGATTTTTGACATATTGAGCTCCTCCACCCGCGTCTTCGGACTTTGCCCTTTTGAGAGCTTAAAATGGGCACCCAGCAGTGTGCCAACAGGTTTGGCACCCTCCATGCAGAATCTCCTGAGTACTCGGCTGATGTACTTCGCCTGAGATAGTCTGAGGATATGTTTAGACCTATCTCTACTGATCCGCATCCCAAGGATCTGTTTTGCTGCTCCTAGATCCTTCATTGCAAATTTTCTTGACAGCTTCAGCTTCAATTTTGCAATCTCATGCATGCTAGCTCCTGCAACTAACATGTCATCAACATACAATAGCAAGATAATGTAAGATGTACCGAAGTCCCGGAAGTAGCAACAGTGATCCTCCTGACATCTCCTGTATCCTATCTCAAGCATGTAACTATCGAACTTGAGATACCATTGTCTGGGTGCCTGTTTCAAACCATAGAGGCTTTTCTTTAGTTTGCAGACTAAGTCACCCGTGCCAGCTGCAATGTATCCCTCCGGCTGCTGCATATATATCTCCTCATCGAGATCTCCGTGGAGAAAGGCCGTCTTCACATCAAGCTGCTCCAAGTGAAGATCCTCTACTGCCACCATGCTCAGCACCGCTCGAATAGTACTCATCTTAACTACAGAAGAAAAGATCTCTGTGAAGTCGATACCTGCTCTCTGCTGAAATCCTTTTACAACCAGCCTGGCCTTGTATCGCTTCTTCCCGCCTTGCTCTTCCTTCAGCCTGTAAACCCATTTGTTTGACAGTGCTTTCTTCCCCTTGGGCAGATCCACCAAATCCCACGTTTGATTCTGCTCCAATGACTTCATCTCATCATCCATGGCCAACTCCCACTCCTTCCTGGTATCAACCTCCAATGCCTCCGTGAAGCATTCAGGTTCGCCATTATCTGTGAGCAGCAAATAACTAAGAGTCCCATCATACCTTTGAGGAGGCTTCCCATGAGTACTACGAGTGGACCTTCTTAGTTGTGGAGGGGGTGCCAATGCTTCAGGTTCTTGCTCTGACTGAGTCTTCTGACCAGAATTTGTAGACTCCTCTTCAGGATCCACAAAACACGGCTCAACAGATTTTGTTTCTGATTCAGTGCTCTGCTGCATTTTCTCATTGAATACCACATCATTACTACGAATGATCTTCTTGTGTTCGGGATCCCAAAGCCGGTACCCAAACTGTTGACCTCCGTATCCAACGAAAATACACTTCTTTGATTTGGCGTCTAGTTTGCTTCTTTGACTGGAATCAACATGGACATAACTGGTACAACCGAATACTCGTAAGTGCGCCAAATTAATCTTCTTCGCTGTCCATGCTTCCTCAGGAATCCCAAATTCAAGTTTCTTTGATGGCCCTCTGTTGATCAAGTAGGCAGCAGTGTTAACTGCTTCCGCCCAAAACTGCTGTGGCAATCCAGCATGTATCCTCATACTCCTGGCACGCTCATTAATTGTTCTGTTCATCCTTTCAGCAACTCCATTTTGTTGTGGTGTTCCTGGAACTGTCCTTTGCCTGACGATCCCAGCATCTGCACAGTAGTCCTCAAACTCCCTGCTACAATACTCACCACCGTTGTCCGATCTCAGGCATTTCAACCTCTTTCCTGTCTCGAGTTCTACCATTGCCTGCCATCTCCTGAAGACCCCAAATACCTCTGACTTGTGCTTCAAGAAGAACACCCAAAGCTTCCTGGTAGCATCATCAATAAAAGTAACATAATACTGAGATCCACCAATGGAAGAAACTGGTGCAGGCCCCCACACGTCCGTGTGCACGAGATCTAGCTTTTCTTGCTTCCGAGGTTTACCTTCTTTGTTGAATGAAACACGCTTCTGCTTTCCGAGAACACAATCCTCACAGAAGTCCATCTCAACACTCCTGAGACCCTGCAGCTTTCCCAACTGGTGCATCATCTCCAGTCCCTGATAACTCATGTGCCCAAGTCTACAATGCCATAACTTGGTGTCCACATCTGCTGCAACAACTCCAATAGAGTTCTCCGTGCCGTTGGTGACATAAAGTGTCCCAACCTTCTTGCCACTAGCCACCGTCAACGAACCTCTGGATATCTTCCACTGATCAGCTGTGAAAGTAGCCTTGTACCCCTGGCTCGCCAACTGTCCAACAGAAATCAGATTCCTCTGCAGTTGAGGTACGTGCCGTACGTCCTCAAGCTCAAGTGAAGATCCAGAAACCAACTTCACTTCCGCGCTTCCCCTTCCTTGTATGGTGCAAGGCTCTCCATCCCCTAGGTAGACTTTGCCAAAGTCTCCCTTCTCATATCCTCCAAGAAGCTTCCGTTGGGATATAGCATGGAAAGACGCGCCCGAGTCTATCACCCAAGACTCGTCACAGGTAGACAAAGATAGAACGAGGGCATCCATATCACCGTCTTCAGCAAGATTTGCCAGATCCTTGCTGACTCCTTCGGTGTGGTCGCCTTGCTTCCCTTTAGGAGATTTGCAATCCCTCCTAAAGTGCCCCGTCTTCCCGCAGTTCCAGCACTTCGCTCCCTTGTTTTGAGGTGCTCGAGACCTGCTGGATCTCGACTTCGAGTCGCTTCGAAATCGACCGTCCTTCTTTTGTCTTCCCCGGTCAGAGGTGTTTAGTGCACTTCCAGACGACTCCGTAGCTCCAGAAGATTTTCTTCTTGCTTCTTCACTCAGAAGCACTCCCACAACGTCATCAAAAATCAACTTCTCTGTTGCCGAAGAGTTGCTCACCGCCATCACCAGGCCCTCCCAGCTATCAGGCAATCCGGAGAGGATTAGCAATGCGCGAATCTCGTCGTCAAAACTAATCTCCACTGACTCCAACTGGGCCGTGAGTCCATTGAACTCGTTGAGGTATTCTGCTACGCTGCCGCCATTTTTCATACGAAGATTAAACAACCTCTTCATGAGAAATACCTTGTTTGATGCTGAGGGTTTCTCGTACATCCGCGACAATGTTGCCATCAACTCCATCGTCGTCTTCTCGTTTTTGATGTTGAATGCCACTTGGGATGCAAGTGACAATCTGATGGTGCCGAGCGTCTTCCGATCGAGGACCTCCCAGTCTTCATCGGACATCTTCTCTGGTTTCTTTGCTCTACCTCCAAGAGGTAAATAGAGATCCTTCTGGTAAAGGTAATCTTCTATTTGCATCTTCCAAAACCCGAAGTTCGTGCCATTGAACTTCTCAATTCGCAACTTCCCTTCATCCGCCATTGCAGAATAACCAATAGCTCTGATACCAATTGTTGTCGGCGCCCCGCACCGGAACCCACTCACACCAGCGCCGCCACCGACGTCGGACAAGCAAGAGAGATACAAACGGATAAGCACTCTCTCGCTCCCTCGACTCCGGACTCAAGGATCACCTCTTCGCTCCGCCTACGAAGGGCAAAAGATTACCCCGTGGTATCAGTAGGGTAAAACACTTGAGCACCGCAACGGATTATCAAAGATCAAAGGAAGAAGAAGGAAGAAAATAGCAAAGCAAACACAAAAATGTAACGAGGTTCGGCTACAAATAGCCTACGTCCTCCACTGCTCCAAATCTCAATAAGGATGAACTGATTACAGAGATAGCACACACCCGAACGATCACAAGCGATCGATCTACAAGAGATTCACACAGAATTCCCTTTGCACAAGAAGTAGGATCCCAATCCTCTTCTTCTCTAGAACCCTAGCCTCACAAACAAGAGTCTCTCTCAAATATACGGCCAATCACCTTATCCTAGGGCTCTCATGAGTTCTATATATAGTCTCAAGACCTTCAGATGATCATAGCCGTCGAAACGCCACTAAAAACACCAAAAGAAAATCGTCCGTACGATTTTTCGCGAGCCCGAGTCGACTCGGCTGAAGTCCGAGTCGACTCTGGCACGTCTGAACAACTTCCAGTTTAACTGGCACGATCTCGAGTCGACTCCACTGTATCTCGAGTCGACTCGATGATGCTCCGAGTCGACTCGACTGTAGTTCGAGTCGACTCTGACAGTCCAGACAGAAACATGGTTTTTGCGGCTTTCTCCTCTCGGGTCGACTCGACAGACCTCGAGTCAACTCGACTGTTCCCGAGTCGACTCGACTGAAGCTCGAGTCGACTCCGACAGTCCGCCAGACAGAAAACTATGCAGAATTGATTTTCCTTCAATTCTCTTCATCACCAAAGGTCTCCACATACCCCAACAGCCGAGTCGACTCCAGAAAAGCATGAGTCGACTCCCGCTACAGCCGAGTCGACTCCTGATCGCGCGAGTCGACTCCAACCCACCAACGGACATATTGTCAGGCTGTGCAGAGTGTGCAGAATGGGCAGAAAAAGGTCTCTAACGGCTAGTTTCCGTGGGGGATGGCTTAAATAGCCACAGAAGACTGTAGCAAGGTAGAGAACAACCATTCCACTCAAAGTAATCAAGCTTTCAATCTCTGCAACCTAGTTTTCAACGGAAAAGAGGGAAGAGCAACATTAACTGCATCCACCTACTTCTTCCCAACATTGAAAGAGATCTCCTCCTGCATTCAAGTCGACCAGACATTCAAGAGGAGACCCGAAGTTCAAGAAGCCCTACTCTACTCCAACTCAAACGTGTTTGAGGGCTTCTAACTTCTCTTTTGTTTATATTGTTATTTATCTGCTTTTGAGAAGCTCTGTTTTTCTGTTACTCCTTTTTACTTCCATCTTGTCTTTGCTTGGTTCAATCGGGGGATTGAATCAAGGGTATTGAGGTTGGTTGGTGAGCCGAGTGTAAAACCAACGTGTAAGGGTTCGATTGTGATCCCGGAAAAACAATCGGGGTGGTTCTAGTCGGTGAGCCTGGGAAAACCGACCGAGTTCGTTGTGAGCTCGTAAAACAACAAGTTTGGTTGTGAGCTTGGAAAACAACCGGCTGTAATCCAAAGGGTTATAGTGAATTCCCAAGTGAGACTTGGGGAGTGGACGTAGGAGCAAGGGTTAGCTCCGAACCACTATAAAACATTATGTTTGTGATTGTTTGTCTCTCTCTATCTCTCGCATTTCATTCACCGCACATAGAAACTAATTAATCATCTCGCAAAAGCATTAATTAGTTATCCACAAAAGTTTTAATAGCCAAATTATTTTAAAACCCAATTCACCCCCCCTCTTGGGTTGTCTATCTGGGCAACAGACCCTGTTACCGAGTCGCCTCTAGAAAGTTACGAGTCGATTCTGAAGTTTGGCAAGTCGACTTCTAGTTATGTTCGAGTCGACTCCCAAAGGAAAGCAGTCTGTAAGGCAGAGAACCAATCTGAGAGATCTTGTGAACAAGTCGACTCGAAGAGTTCCAAAGTCGACCCCTAAGTCAGCCGAGTCGACTCCAACAAGGCGCGAGTCGACTCCGAGGCAGTTCAGTTCAAAAGACAGAGAATCAGTTTTTCGGCCTCTGAGAACGAGACGTCTCCAGAAGATCTCGAGTCGCCTCTCAAGACAGCCGAGTCGACTCCAAGAAAATCCGAGTCGACTCGAGGATGAAAAACAAAAAGATGGATTTCTAGAACCCTGAGAACGAGCCGACTCCTAAGTGCCCGAGTCATCTCCAGAAGTTGGCGAGTCGACTCCAGTTTGGTTCGAGTCGACTCCAGGACGGGAGAAGCACTTTAATTCAAATCCTGAATAGTGGGCGAGTCGTCTTCTGTAAAGAGTGAGTTGACTCCAGCAACAGCCGAGTCGACTCCAGATCGCATGAGTCGACTCCGATCCCAACGGATATATTGTTAGGATGTGCAGACGGGACAGAACGACTATAAATCAGTCTCTAACGGCTATTTTTCAAAGGAAACCACTTAAATAGCCAGATGAACAGTAGTAGAGAAGAATAGAGCTATTCCATTCAAGCAAAAAGGCATTTCCACCTACCAAGAGCTTCTTAAGAGTAAATACAAGAAAAAGAAGGAAGAGGTGCATTCAACTCAATCTGAGAAGTACTTCCTTCGCATTCAAGGCTCTACTACTGTCCTCCAATCTTCAGTCCTTTCAAAAGGAGACTCAGAAATCGAGAAGCCCCTACTTCCCTATCTAAAATTTGTTTGAGAGCTTCTAACTTTAATTTGCATTTATTGTTTTCACATCTGCTTTTTTAGAAGCTTTCTTTGTGAAATCCCAAACCTTGTTTTTTTTCTTACTTGATTCAATCAGGGGATTGAATCAAGGGTTGTAAGGTTTGTTGGTGAGCCAAAGGGAAAACCAATGGTGTAAGATTGTGGTTGGTGAACCGGGGAAAAACCAACTGGGTTTGATTGTGAACCTGAAAAAACAATCGGTTGGTTCTAGTCGGTGAGCCTGTAAAAACCGATCGAATTCATTGTGATTTCGTGAAAACAACAAGTTTTAGGTTGTGAGCTTGTAAAACAACCGGCTGTAATTCTAGAAATTATAGTGAACTCCCAAGTGCGGCTTGGAAAATGGATGTAGGAGTAAGAGTTGGCTCCGAACCACTATAAACTTTACTGTGTTTGTATTGGCTAATTGTCTCTTTCTCTCACTTCACTCACTGCATCTAGTAATCTAACTATTCTGCTTGCATTAGATTTAGTTAATTACTCATTATACTTTTAATTAGTCAAGATTTAATTAAAACCCAATTCACCCCCCCTCTTGGGTTGTCTCCTTGGGCAACAGTACACAAAGAAAATATTAAAGAAGTTTGGAAATGAAAATCATAAGAGAATAGGCACCCAACGAATCCCACTAGTAAGCTAGACAAAGATGAAAAAGAAAAAAGTATAGATATGAAGCTTTATAGAGGCTTAATTGGATCTTTGCTTTACCTTACTACTAGTAGGCCAGAAATAGTGTTTAATGTGGAAATATGTGCTAGATACCAATCAGATCCTAAGAAGTCACATCTAAGTGCTGTCAAAAGAATTCTTAGATATTTGAGAGAAACCACAAACATAGAATTATGGTACTCTAGAGACTCCTATCTAGATTTACTTGCATATTCTGATGCAGATTTTGCTGGATGCAAATTAGATAGGAAGAGCACTAGTGGAACATGTCAATTCTTAGGGAATAACTTAGTATCATGGTTTAGCAAAAAACATAATTTAGTAGCATTGTCAACGGCTGAGGTCGAATATATAGCTGCCGGGAGTTGCTGTGCTCAAGAAATATGGCTCAAGCAATAACTAAAAGACTATGGAATTAAACTAGATAACAATCCTATAAAGTGTGATAACACTAGTGCCATTAACCTTACCAAAAATCTGGTTCAGCACTCTAAAGCCAAACATATTGAAATAAGATATCATTTCATTAGAGATCATGTTCAAAATGAAAATGTATGTATTGAGCATGTGTGTACCGAGAGACAACTAGCTGACATATTCACAAAACCTTTAAGTGAAGATAGATTTTGCAAGCTTAGGAGGGAATTAGGCATATGTGATTCTTTTGATTGAAGACATATAAAAGGAATAAATTGTCTCATGATACTCTCCTCCCATTTTGAAAAACCCATGAAACATTAGTCAAACTAGCCATTTATAGACTCCTTACTCATGTATCATTGTCCCATAGAGAATTGGTAAGGATTGGAAGAAAGGAAGAATTTAAATAAAAAAAATTTGTAAAGCCTGAACTGGGGCCGACCCGAGCCAGAATGGGGTCGACCCCACGTTGAGTTGACCCAAGAAAAATTTGGGGTCGACCCAATGGCAGGACCCTGTTTTTAAAGAGGGACCCGTGAGCTATTTAGGGTACTGTTTCATCTTGTCCTCTTCCTAAAACCCTATTCCCACTTTCCAATCCCTTCCAATCATCTCCAAACAGTGCTAGATCGCTTCTCTACGCTGTTAGATCAAAACCTAAGGAAGGATTTTGTGAAAATGGGACTTAAGCGAGCCGTTGCTAAGAGATCCGGGAGAGTCTCACGCCCAACCATTATAGATAGACATGCTAGAGACTCTTCTACAGTACCCCCACAAGGTGAGACACGTGTAGAACCTCCTCCACCTCCTTCCCCTTCAGTACAACTTGCAAAATATGTGGGGAGACCGGTAACCACGGGGAGAAGGATTCACTCTAAATTTTTGGATCAAGAAGGGTTTCGTTTGGGAGATTGGATCCGAAGGCAAGGATGGGAGTATCTTTGCACCCTAGACTTGGTGACCTACCCGGGCTTGGTTCGTGAGTTCTATGCCTTCCTAAAAGTTGGAATGGGAGGGCTTGTGTCTGAGGTCCGAGGAGTACGGGTTAGGGTTTCAGAAGAAAGATTAAGTGAGTTTATCCATGTCCCCTGCGAAGGTGCAACCCCAGAAAGGTCGGAAAATAAGTTGAGAGCTTTACAGTTGATCTTTGAGAGAGATTGTTGCCCAGTAGATACAACCAAAGAGGGGGGGGGGGGGGTGAATTGGGTCTTTTAAAACTTTTCAACTACTTCTAAACTTTTCAATCAATTAAGCTAAGTTGTATAGATGCACGGTGGAATTTAAACTTAGCAACAGTTTGATTCTAACCTGATCAAAATTAAAACTATTAAACAGCGGACTTAATAAACAATTAGTCTAGATTTCCCCAAGCAAGCATTTCAATACAATGAATCTTAATGCAGTTTTATTAAATGAAACTTGATTAAACAATTTGAATATACTTGCAACTAAAGGATGCGCGGATAAGAGTTAAGCAAGCAATTCAATTAGATATTTATCTAAGTAAGTGAGAAAATTAAACAATAAAAGAAAGCATCACAAACACAACAAACGTATAATGGTTCGGTGCACCCCAGCACCTACATCCACTCCCCAAGATCTCTTGAAAATTTCACTATAATCCCTCATATTACAGCCGGTTGTTTTACAAGCTCATAACCTAACTTGTTGTTTTTACGAGATCACAACAAACTCGGTCGGTTTTTACAGGTTCACCGACTAGAACCACTCGATTGTTTTTCCGGGTTCACAATCAAACCCAGTTGGTTTTTTCCGGTTCACCAACCACAACCTTACACCGTTGGTCTTTTCTTTGGCTCACCAACAAACCTTAACCCCTTGATTCAATCCCTTGATTGAATCAAGTTACGAGATATTAGAACAAGAGTTTAAAACAAATACAA
Organism: Phoenix dactylifera; assembly: GCF_051530095.1. Taxonomy (NCBI): domain Eukaryota; kingdom Viridiplantae; phylum Streptophyta; class Magnoliopsida; order Arecales; family Arecaceae; genus Phoenix; species Phoenix dactylifera. The sequence goes on from NC_143202.1 coordinate 16,545,976, forward strand.
GCTTCTTAAATAAGAAGATATAATAGTGTAAACAAATAGAGTAAAGAGAAGAAGCCCTCAAACAAGTTTTGTAAATGAAGGAACTCGGCTTCTTCTTTACTTGACCCTCTTCTAATTTCGCACGAGGTAGAGGATCACTGAGGCAGCACACAGTTGGAGAGGAAGCCTTGGGATTCACTAAGATGCTCTCCTTCTCTCTCTTTTGCTTTGAATGGCCTTTTTGTTCTTTTGGAAGGTTTCTCTTGAAATCTCTTTGAAATCTCTTTCCTATGTGTTCTCTCCCACTTTCTTAACTTCTCTCCTTGATTTTATAGCTTTGGATGGCGTGGGAACAAACATCTAGCCATTAGAGATAAAAATAGAGCCGTTAGAGTTGAGAAAAAACTAGCCGTTATGTCTCCCAGCGTGCTCGAGTCGACTCGGCTGAAGCAGGAGTCGACTCGGCTGAAGCAGGAGTTGACTCGTGAATAGGAGTCTGCCGGCACTGTAGCTGGGAGTCGACTCGAGCACTGTAGCACTAAAATAGGAGTCGACTCGAGCACTGTAGCGCTGAAAATCGACTCTCTGTCTTTTTGTTTGTTCTCAGTCGTAGTCGACTTGCAGAGTCTCGGAGTCGACTCGCAGAGTCTCGGAGTCGACTCGAGCACTGTTCCTTGAAACTCCAGAGTGCCAGAGTCGACTCGAGGACTATTCTTTTGAATCTTTATTTGAGTTTGCTCCTCCAACTTGAATCCTTTGAACTTGAAACTTGGGCTAATGAAGTATAACTTTCTTTCAACTTTTTGAGAGCTTTTGAGGCCTTCTTCTATTCTTCCAATTTGTTATGTTTCTTGCAAAATAAATATCTTTTTTCTTGCAATACAAACATTAGTAATTATACTTCAAAGTTTTATGATCATCAAAATCAATATTTGGGTCAGCAATCTCCCCCTTTTTGATGATGACAAAACTTGAAGTATATGCAATATAAAATAAATTGTGTTCTAGAACTAATGCATAGCTAAGTTGCATATTTAAAACATACTTCATAATAATGTTTTAGATTTAATCAATTTAACATAATCAACACATAAAATATTATAAGCATATACTCAGATATTTCTTTCCCTTTTTGACAACATCAAAAAGGTTGCAAGATAATGAAACATTAAGCACAAAGCAGTAAATGATACTCAAATATTCCTTTTCCTTATTGTACTCTGATTTTCAGTCAATGCATGTCGAATTATTGCACGAATATGAATCATATAACTCAAGGCAATAATGTCAGAATAAGATTAATGAGCATAGATCAGAGCCAATTAAGATGATTTCTGAGCAAATTATAATGAGAGCACATCGAATATGATTCCAAAGATAGTTTTCAAATCAAGTGTAGGTGAAACCTTTTTCAAGTTAATTCAAGGAGTATCAAGACTGATATTCAAAGAAGGCACGAATGGAAATCTAACCCCCTTTTTCCTTTTGCCCAATATATTAAATATATAGCAACATGAGAGCAATCTAATCAATTTTTTAGAGTATAATATCAAAACTTATATACTCGAAAAATATAACATCATGTTTGAATTGCAATTTGGTTCATGATTGATGCATAAGATTTATTAACCAAATAGCAAGCCTCAAGGTGTATAATAGAGATTTTCAGATTTAAATTTTAGATATTTATAATACATATTGGAGAGTATTAGGATTACTTCTCATTTAGTATTCTTTCTCTCGTCTTTAGTTATAGATTTATGCAATTAAGTTCCATATGATCTCTCCCTCTGAAATTTTCTTTCTCCCCCTTAATTGATCATTCCATTTAAGAGTTTAGAATTTGAAGATAATTTTCAATAAAACATTCAAATTGTTAATCTTGAAAATATATTTTCTACAAATTTCAGCATATTTTCAACTTAACCCATTGAGAGCATATTTGCGAGTATCAAATCATATTCATTTGAAATAATAAACGCTTTATAGAATTAAACTCAAAGTATAGGCTATATATAATTAAGACAAGTAATGGCAACACAAGGAGGTTCATCAAAATCAATTCATAAAATATTCAAGGTATGCATCATATGATGGTGACTTTTGAATAAGATGCAAAATCTAGAGAGATTGATATGTCTAAAGCTCCCTCTCAAAAGATGCATTCTTCTTTAATCATTCTTTTCTTTTTGTTGAATTTCAGATGTTAATGATAAGCGTGAATAAAACTGAAATTCTATGATATCAAGAATGTAAAATGATCTAGAGTTTTTCAAAATTTATAGCAATCACTCTTTTTCATCTTTCAAGAACAAGTTATGCTTCCTCTTAATCTTTGAGAAAATGTACTGAAATATTAATCAAAAAATAATTCATTTGAAGCTCAATTTCTTTCAAAAGCAATTACATTTTCTTTCTTTTAAGAGTCATTTAAGTGAGTTAAAATGTTTCTAGCTTTACGAGCATTCACTTTAAAGATAAGAAATGATATGTTTCAGATGCGTATCGGAGCAATCAACCAAGGCATCAAAATTAATTCTGTTTTTCTTAAGTTAAAATTTTTATTTAGAAATCATATTGAGTTATTCTCCTGAATGATGCGATCATTGAAGCATATAACTAAGGTTACAAAGATGTAACGATATAAGCATTTTTAAATTAAGTTGAAACTTGTATACAAAATCGGATTCTGAACTTCATAAAGATTTTCAAGGAGAATTTCAAAGTTATAATTTGAGATATGTATCTTCCATATTGTAGCTCATCTTAAATCATTACGATTGAAAACACATATTTCAAACATATTAGAGCATATTCAGAATCTTTGTATTTTTGGTACGAATTAGAACATTATGTACCAAAATTAGGCAAGTTGAAAGATAAAACAAAATCAATTCATTTTGCCTAAATAGAGATATCCTTCTCTTCTCATTTTTACAAATTTATTCAACTTTCAGATTTCAAAGATGATTGTAAACGACAAATTTAAAATTTCTTTTTAATAATACCAAAAAAAAATTTATGTAGTATTTCAAACATTCAATCAAATTATCCAAGCATGGAGCATTACAAAATATTGAGAACCCATAATTCAAAACATCATGCCACATGCAAAAATAAATTATGTGTTAAGTCATGCATTAAAATATTAAGAACAAGCATGTCAAGGATCAAAATCAATTCTTTTCAAATAAACTCCCCCTATTTAAATATAATCTTGCACTGATTTCATCCTTAAGGTGTGTTTTCAAGTGATTAAAACTTGACTTGATTCTTCTTATATACTTTCATTTACTTTGTCATTCATTTCCTCATTTTTTTTGAATTTCTTTTCTTAACCAATTAACGAATATTTTGATTTTGTTTTTCGTTTTTACTTTCTTATGCTTGAGGATGATAGTGTTATTTTGATGATTAACAAGCAATTATCTAGAGTATGTTATAAGTTAAATCGATACTTCATTTATAAGTCTATTACTCTCAGTATATTTGGATAAATTGATATAGATACATTTCATTGTTTATTTGAATGAATCTAACCTTGAGATGCAGCAAAGTGTCGATTGAGTCGACCCAAAGGATGATTGGGTCGACCCCGGCACATCAAGAAAGCATTTGGCACACTTCTGCAAAAATGGCACAAATGAACAGTGAGTTGGGTCGACCCAAGGAAAGCATGAGTCGACCCAAACATCAAGATCCTCAAACAGAAGACAGAAAATGGTTCTCTGGATTTACTGAGAGGGTCGACCCAAGATATAGTTGAGTCGACCCAAGCTTGAGTCGACCCAAACCCTGAGAGGGTCGACCCAAAGGCAAGACAGAACAGAAGACAGAAAAGGTTCTCTGGAAACCCTGTTAGGGTCGACCCAAGAAGAAGTTGAGTCGACCCAACTGAACCTTGAGTCGACCTAAAGAAAGTTGGGTCGACCCAAGTGAAGGAAGGCTGAATTTCAAAGTTTCTGTGGATTCTGAGAGGGTCGACCCAAGGAATGTTTGAGTCGACCCAAGTGAAAGTTGGGTCGACCCAAGGACAGGTTGAGCCGACCCAAACACGGGCAGAAGCATAACGGCTAGTTCTGCAGATGTACTTTTTGTCCTTCCAACAGTGAGTAACGACTAGTTTTTGAATTCTAACCATTGGGGCTTGTCCCATGGAGGTAGGAAACTATTTAAAGGGGCACTATTCATCAGATAGAACATCTTTTCCAAAGAATATCAAAGAGTACACAAGAAAGAGAAAGTGCCCTAATCTTCTTCATCCAAGTGCTTCATTCAAGAATCAAAGAAAGGGGTTGAGCAGATTAAAAGAGTCATCAAGAGCTCCATCCACCCTTAAAGAGAGAAGCATCATTGAAAAAGAAGAGAGAAGTCACTTCAAGCGATAAATACTTTCTAAACTCTTCTTTGTTGATTATATTGTCTCATATGCTCATCTAGGAGTTTAAATCTTCTTCCATTATTTGTTAAACTACTTGTAAAGGTTGGTTGGTTAGCCCGCAAAACCAACGGAATAGGTTGATTGGTGAACCCGGAAAACCAATTGTAAAGGTTCGTTGGTGAGCCCAAAAAACCAACATAGGTTCGTTGGTGAGCCCGTAAAACCAACATAGGTTTTTGGTGAACCCGGAAAACCAAAGTGTAAAGGTTTTTGGATTGTGAGCCCGGAAAACAATCCAACTGTAATCCGCGGGATTATAGTGAATTCCCAAGGGGTCGCTTGGGGAGTGGACGTAGGTGCTAAGGAGAGCACCGAACCACTATATTTCTTGTTGTTTGTATTGTGAGTTGTTTAAGTTTACTAACTCATCATTTAACACAAGTAAGATAATTAAAATTAAAAGAAACCAATTCACCCCCCCTCTTGGCTTGTCACCTTGGGCAACAATGCTCTATACTCTATTTGCTTCCTATCCGGTGGAGTTGGAAGGGGCACGAGGTACTACCACTAGCCTCCCTCTTGTGCCGTCCCTAATATACCCTACACCGAATAGTTGGGTCAAATAGTACCGGGTACTACCACTAGCCTCCCCATTGGCACCATCCTTATGATGAGCAATATAGAAGGTTAAAATGTTCACTTCAAATTTTCTCTGTTTAAGTGTAATTAACTACGAATTTTATCCCTTCCAAAAAAAATGCTCACACAAGTCTCACAAATGTGCCGAATATTTTATGCTTGTTTTGCTTTTCCTTAAGATTGGAGTATTTGCCTTTACTTAGATTTTTACTTTTCTTGAATAATGTTCATTTTTTTTTCTTTATCTCTCTCTTTTTGTTATTCTCAAGTAATTTACATGAAAGAGCAGAATAAAAAAATAATCTTATGTATCATATAGATGTATATCATGCAAACAACATTTTCATTATGCTCAAGGATTCATAGCTTCTCACAAGTTATTTTAAATCAAAATTTTAAGCATAAACTTGTGTATTTCATGGTTATGACATAGGCAAAGATATATTTTAGTTTTGGCAACCCATGAAACAATTTATAAAAGCATAAGTCAATCGATACATATATAGACATGATATCAAGAAATTAATAATTAAAGACTTTAATCATCCCATAATAAGATTTAAGTTATTGACTTTGCTCAGCTAATTTATGAGAGAGGTATCTAAAATTACCAATTCATTCTGCATTCTTCAGTCAAATACCTACTAGATTTTTTATGTGCAAACTTTTGGCTGAAGAAGGTCTCCTTTCTTGTTTGCATGTGAATGTTTATTGTATCTTATGTGGAGGTGTCCTTCAAGTTGAAATCTCTCATTTTCTTGCTTAAGGATTGTGCATTATTAACAAAATCCTTTTCTTTCTTGAAGGAAAGTCATTAGTTTTTTCAAGATACAAAACATTCATACAACATATTTCTTAACTAGATGACTCAACATAAGATATGATAATAATTGAATGTTGAGTCACTTTACTCAAGAGATTGCCTAAATATAAGCAAGCACATGTTACTTGAACTTAAAGAGATAGTTTCATTAACCAAGATGGTTCAAGGACAAGCATATGAGGCAATAGGAAGATTCATCAAAGTCAAATCAATTTTTTGTTTTCAGAATCAATTTAGCTTAGATTCTATTTGCTTAAGATAATTATCAATAAGACATGCTGGCTAAGTTTTAATCAAATTATCTTAAACAGTTGTTTCTATCAAAATTCAGATTATGATTCATTTGTTATCAATAAAATATGATTCATTAGAGTTAAATTGAAGTCTTGCACAAGGGCACATAATGAGCATACAATCTGGTCTACTAGCTGTATGATAAAATAATTATTCTATCATGCTTCAATACAGCTTTAAAAAATAGATATATCTTGCTCATCCTTTTCAAATTCTATAAGATGGGGTCATAGACATACCTTCTTCATGCCAATCTTCTATAAGAGTTTTCTTGTGGACTAACTTTGGTCAATGAAGATCCCCTTTTTTGTTTTTCTTAATTTGGAGTTCGAGAAAAAATGTTAATTCATTCATCATACATATTTCAAACTCACCTTGCATGAGCTTCGTAAAATCTTCATATAAATCTTCATTAATAGAACCAAAAATGATATTATTAATGTATACTTCGAGCAAATAAGATATCACAAATTCTTCTTTTTGATGCATAGATTTATCACTATTACTTTCTATCAAAAAGATTACTCAAACTTTTATATCATGCTTTTGGTGCTTGTTCCAAATCACATATTGCTTTATCATATTTGTAATGAGTGTTTTCAAATAAGGTGGTTATTTTACATAGATCTTTTTTAATAAAATAACCACATAGGAGTGCATTCTACACATTCATTTGACAGAATATAAAGCTCATAAAGCAAGCAAATGATAATGGTGATTTTTACTTCTAATCATGCAAGAATTTCATCAAGATCTATTTCATCTTTTCTTGATTGAATCTTTTAGTAGTTACCAATTTTTCTTCATTAAGTGCATTTCTGAAAAACTCAATTTGGTTCTAATTATTAACAAGTTTTCAGATTTTATCGGCAAGATTTCAAATTGTTTCTCTTTTTAAAAATGATTTAGTTTAACTTGACCAATTATAATCTTGTTCATTCTTCTTAAGGTGTTTTAGTTTCAGATTGTTATATGTAAGCAAAAAGATTAACATATACATATATAATCTGATTTTAGTGACTTGATGAAAGATCGTTAGTCTCATAAAGAATAAAATGAATTGATATTTCTACAACTAGAATCTTTTCATTGAATATTCTATATGCATTACTTGATGAATGATACCCAAAGATAGGAGTATCTTTATCAGATTTGGTATTATTTTTATAAGAACATATCAAGCATAACATGTACAACTGAAAAATATGAAAGATATGCAATAGTTTATTTTCTATTTTTCAGAAGATCAAAAGGAGTTTTCATCAAAAATATATCTAATAGAAACCATATGTATGACAAGCAGTGATGATAGCTTTTTTTTTAAAAAAAATGACTATCATACAACATTGTATTTTTCATTTCTTCAAGGATTCTATTAACTCTATTTTACTTATGGTGTCCTTGGTGCAGAAACAATTGTATTCAATATTATTTTCTGTGCAAACCTTATCAGAATTTTGGTTTTCAACATTGTGCCATGATACTATTTATCTTCACAGTTTGGAAACCTTTTTCATTTGAAATACTTTTACAAGATTTAGTAAATACAGAAAATACTTCAATTTTATTTGCCAAGAACAAATTCAATGTAAGCTTTTGAAAACTTAATGATGGAAACAACATCTTTAGATTTAAAAATTGATTCTTGTTTGTTTCCTTAGTTAACATGCATAGCAAACTTTGACCTTGCAGAAGATAATCTAAGTAAACCAATGACAAGGTCTTTTGAAATTAGGTCCATACTAGCATAAGTTAATTTTATATGCCAATAAGAATTCTTTGATCTTAGTATTTATAATGCATAATTTTTAAGAGCATATCAAGTACATATTCCTATGTCTATGATCAATAGGAGATAATGCCATGGATAAGAACTCTCAATCAAGCATATAGAAAATTCATAGAGTTATTCTGGGAGAACAAAATTATCCATCTATAAGTAAAGCATAATATAGAAAGATGGAGTGATTTGGATATATTTTCTTTTCATACCAAAAATATCACTTATATCACAAAAAAAAGATTAATACTTGCAAGTTATGTTTTAATCAACTAAAAAAAAAATTTAGTATGAGAGGATGCAAGAATTACTAATTTCATTATTTCTTCTATTTTAGTCATTCTTCTTAATTACATTTTAAGTTTCATTCTTTAACACGTGTCTAGAGCACCCATTGTCCGGATAACATCTTTTGTTGGAATCTTGGGTAGCTAGACACTCCTGTTTAAAAAATAATAATTAGATTTTCAACTTAGGAACCCAAGCTCTTTTGGATTCTTGCAGGTTAGCTATAATTGTTCCTTTTGGAATCCATATTTGTTTAATATTAATAGTTTTACCATTTAATTTATGTGTATTAGAACTATAGGTAAAGTTAATATGCCCATTCTTTTTATATTTGAAATAAATTATCTTATTTGATGGTTTGCTTGGTGAATTGATAATTTTTTTCTCTAGAAATTTATTGTTAAGCAAGGAAGTCAAGCCAAATTTGGATTTAAAAATAGCATGTTGATTTTCAAACATCATTTCTAATCTTTCTGAACTTACAGTGAATTTGTTAATAAGAGATTTCAGTTGGTCAACTTCTTCACTTAAGTTTTGGTTTGCTTTAATTAAGCTATGTTTTTTCTGAATCAATTATTCTGAATTTAACCTTAAGCTTTCATTTTCAGAATTTAGTTTGTCTTGTATTTCAGCAATAGAATTTATTTCTTTTGAAATTTCCAGATTTAGCTTTTTAAGATTTTTATTGTTGCCCAGATAGACAACCCAAGAGGGGGGGTGAATTGGGTTTTAAAATAATTTAGCTATTTAAAACGTTTGTGGATGACTAATTAATGCTTTAGCGTGATGATTGATTCGTTTATATGTGCTGTGAATGAAATGAGAGAAATAGAGAGAGACAATCAATCACAAACACAATGTTTTATAGTGGTTCGGAGCTAACCCTTGCTCCTACGTCCACTCCTCAAGTCTCACTTGGGAATTCACTATAACCCCTTGGATTACAGCCGGTTGTTTTACAAGCTCACAACCAAACTTGTTGTTTTACGAGCTCACAACGAACTCGGTCGGTTTTTCCTGGCTCACCGACTAGAACCACCCCGATTGTTTTTCCGGGATCACAATCGAACCCTTACACACGTTGGTTTTACACTCGGCTCACCAACCAACCTCTATACCCTTGATTCAATCCCCCGATTGAACCAAGCAAAGACAAGATGTAAATAAAAGGGACAAACAGAAAACAAAGCTTCTCAAAAGCAGATAAATAACAATATAAACTGAAGAGAGGTTAGAAGCCCTCAAACACGTTTGAGTTGGAGTTGAGTAGGGCTTCTTGAGCTTCGGGTCTCCTCTTCAATGTCTGGTCGACTTGAATGCAGGAGGAGGCTTCTTTAAATGCTGGGAAGAGGAAGTTGGATGGAGTTAATGCCGCGGAGTCGACTCGCCAACTTCTGGAGCTGACTTGGCATTTTCGGAGTCGGCTCATCTCATGAAATCCACGGAGCTAATTTTTAACTTGGCCCACTCGAGTCGACTCGATAATCCTGGGAGTCGACTCGGCGCTCAGAGCCCGAACTCCCGATCTTCTGTCTTTTGGCTCGTCCAGTCTTGGAGTCGACTCGAACTTCTCTGGAGTCGACTCGACTCTCAGTTTCCGAAATCTCCTCTCTGACTTTTTCTTTGTGTACCACTGAGAGTCGACTCTCGCTTTCTTTGGAGTCGACCTGCCAACCATCGGAGTCGACTCGCGTTCCACAGGAGTTGACTCGAATCTCAGGGTCGAAATAACGCTCTCTGACTTTTCTGTCTGTAGCTTCTTGGAGTCGACTCGAGCCCGTGCCAGTGATTCTGATACGCTTGGAGTCGACTCGTAATATCCTGGAGTCGACTCGAGTCTCAGACTTTGGTTCAAACTGACTTCATACCTTATCCAAAATATCTTGAACCAAGTCTAGAAACACTTAGACACGATTTTCACTGAAACACTTAATTGAATTCATTAGTAAACATAAGATATACTCAAATGCTTTGAGCTCATCAAAATCAAATAGGGGTTTTAATCAATCACTCCACAATCTCCCCCTTTTTGATGATGACAAAACTTTGAGTATATGTAAAGTGAATTGCTCAATAAACAAGGAGATAAAATCCATAAATGAATTCAAATGTCTGGTACTTTAATATATCCAAGCTTGAAAGGTGTGAAGCAATAAATTTTGGAATTAAAGCTCCCCCTTTCATTTGGAATTATATAAGCCTTCATATCATGCAATCAATTGTTTGGCTTATATATATTTAATGATTTAGCTTTCTTAAAAATATTCAGATTCTCCCCCTCAACATATGCATTCTACTTATGATTTGATTCTCTGAATTTTCTTTTAATGTATTAAATTTTTTGATTTTAAATTTTTGGTTTTTAGAGGGAAAATCTGTCAATTTGTTCTTGAGTTGGATTCAGCTAATCTCCGAATATCCCTTGAATAGATTCTGGAGATTACTCCATTAGGAGCTCCAACAGAGAGATAATGAGCCTCGAGGTACCAAATCCACTAAGAACAAATTATGTTTTAATTTTTTTTAATTTTTATTTGAGTCCTTTTGTATTTAAGTATTTCTCCCCCTTTTTGTCATCATATCAAAAAGGAGGTAAGCAGTACACACAATCAATCATAGATCAAATTGCACAGGAATTGAAGAGAATATGTCTACTCATTGTATTGATTTGTATGTAAATACATTTGAGAATACAATAAGTAAAGCAAAACAATACATGTCAAAATACAAAACGATATCTAGGGCTTCCTCGAAGAGGATGTGGCTCCCCGAGGCATGCGGTCAGCAAGTGCTTGGACCGCATTGGTGACGTGCTCTAGCTGTCGGATGATGGCCGAGGTGGCCCTGCTATGCATCGTGTCGAGCTCGGTCACCGACTTCTGAAGTGCGTCCAACTTGTCGATGAGCACATTCGACAAGCGCTCGGCCCCCTGAGTAGTGGTGCTCATGTCCTTCCGGATGTCATCGCGCATCTTCCGAGTGATGCCCGTGACCTCACTCATACTGGAGAACTGAGCCTGGACCAAACTTCGGACATTGTAGATCTCTTCCCGTACATGGGCCGTCATGTCAGTCACGGCTGTCAAGGAAGGGACCAACTCAGAAGATGTGGGTGCAGGAGTGGGAGCAGGCACTGAACCTCGGAGCTCCCGAAGCAGATCATCTCGCAGGTCTCGGACAATCTCCTGCCGCAACTCCAGGAGCTGCTCAGGAGCGATCCGGACCTCCATGGGTGGTGGGCTGAGGAGGAGGGTCCGGCTGAGGTGGTAGGAGCAGAAGTGGAGGGAAAGTCAGGATAGTCAGAATCTGGCTCAGGACTAGGGGAATGTCTGGTGGTATGTGTGGAGGTGGAAGACTTCCTAACCCAGGTCCCCTCTACCTTCCGAAACCCCATCCTGTGTAGGGTCCCCGGACGCATGCGATCTGTCCATCGTAATGCGCGAGAGGGTTCCCCCTCAGGAATAGGGATCTCGGCCTCCCTAAAGATAAGGGTGAACAATATGCCGTAGGGGAGGTGTTAGGGATTCAACCCTACGATTGCGGAATATAAAAAATAGTAGGAGAAAAAAGAACACGGCAAGAAACAATAACAAACGCACAAGACACCCAAGTTTATGTGGTTCGGAGTCCCTTGCTCCTACGTCCACAGCTGCACAGATCAATACTTCACTATATAATCAAAGAAAGTTACAGAGATTCAAGAGAAGAGAACAAACTCTCTTTCTTACAGCAAAACAATCTCTCTCAAGACGAGCAACGCGTCGTCTTCCTGATGCACACAAAGGATCTCCTTTTGGAAACTTCTCGTTGATGAGTTCTAGGGTTTCTCAAGGTTGCCACACACCTCTCGTGTCCCACAAGAAGTCTATATATACCTCCCAATCTCTTACTTTGATTAGGGCTTCAAAAAACCTTGGCTTGAACCCGGTTCATAACTCAGCCTCGCGTGAAAATCGTGCTCGAGTCGACTCCCGCAATTCTGCGAGTCGACTCGGCCACAGTCCACAGAAAAAGCCTCTCTGTCTGCCTGTGGGAGTTGACTCCTGGAGTTCTCGAGTCGACTCCAACACTGGGGAGTCGACTCCTATGGATCTGGAGTCGACTCCAAGACTGTGCCAAGTCTGCCTGCGTGCTAGAGTCGACTCCAAGTCTGCTGGAGTCGACTCCGGACCTTGCTGAAATTTTTTCTTTGCTGATTCAACTCTGAATCTTTTCGAACTCTTTCCGGCTTGTCTTCCCTTGATCCTCCACCACCATAGTGCACATAGGGGTCTTGAAAAAAGAGAATGGATCAGGCTCCACAACCCAACAACTCTCCCACTTGGAGACTGATACATCCAATTGTGCATCTCTCTGAAAAATAAACAAACTTCTATATCTTGATCTGTATTCTCTGTGCGGCACCTCCATTCAACTAGCTTTGGAGGCCAATTGAGGCCATGCATAGCCTCAATTTCTCTATAGTGACTGTCTTAGTCAACATATCCGCTGAATTCTTTGCTCCTTGAATCTTCTCAAGTAACAAACTGCCATCTTCTAGCAACTTCCTGATGAAGTGATATCTCAGCTGTATGTGCTTCGTTCTCGCATGAAACATTGGGTTCTTAGCTAAGTGAATAGCACTCTGACTATCGCAGAATAGTACACTACAGTTCTGTTCTCTGCCCAGCTCTTTCAGAAGGTTTTGTAGCCAAATCATCTCCTTACTGGCTTCTGTAATGGCAACATATTCTGCCTCTGTTGTCGAAAGAGCAACGATCTTTTGCAATTGTGAGAACCAGCTCACTGCTGTTCCGCCTATGGTATAAACATACCCTGTGGTGCTTCTTCTAGTGTCAGTATCACCTTCCAGGTCTGCATCCACAAAACCTTGTAGTGTTTGACTGCCTTTTCTATAACACAAGCCTACATTTCTAGTACCTTTCAAATATCTTAGGATCCACTTGACAGCCTCCCAATGTTGTCTACCCGGATTGGCCATGTATCTGCTCACAGCTCCCACTGCATGTGCAATGTCGGGTCTCGTGCATATCATAGCATACATCAAGCTACCTACAGCTGAAGCATATGGTACCCTTGACATCTTCTTCAGCTCCTCTTCATCCTTGGGTGATTGCTCTTTTGAAAGTTTGAAATGGCTCGCTAAAGGTGTCTTCACAGAATCTGCATCTGTCATATTGAATCTATTCAACACCTTATCAATGTAGTTAGCTTGAGAAAGCTTCAGTGTGCCAGCCACCTTATCCCTTTCAATCCTCAGCCCAAGCATCTGTTTTGCTGCACCCATGTCTTTCATTGCAAACTTCCTTGATAGCTCTTTCTTCCATCTTTCAATCTCTTGTAGGTTCGGTCCGGCTATCAACATGTCGTCAACATACAAAAGTAAGATGATAAAACTGCCATCAAGTACCTTAAGATAACAGCAATGATCTTCTTGACATCTTACAAAACCATTGTTGATCATGAATCCATCGAACTTTTTGTACCACAACCTCGGGGCCTGTTTCAAACCATACAAACTTCTCTTCAGCTTGCATACAAGGTTCTTCTTGCTAGGGACTGCAAAGCCGATAGGTTGCTGCATGTAGATGTCTTCATCAATCTCTCCATGGAGAAATGCAGTCGTAACATCCAACTGCTCCAAATATAGATTTTCTGCTGCCACAATACTCAGAATCACTCTGATTGTTGAATATTTGACTACCGGAGAGAAAATCTCAGTGTAGTCGATACCTTCCTTCTGTTGGAAGCCTTTCACAACCAACCTTGCTTTGTACCTTTTGCTGCCATCATGTTCCTCTTTAACTTTGTAGACCCACTTGTTCTGTAAAGCCTTCTTGCCTTCTGGTAGTGAACTGAGTTCCCAAGTTTGATTTCTATCCAAGGACTTCATCTCGTCCTTCATGGCTAACTCCCACTTCACCGAATCTTCACTTTCCATGGCTTCTTCATAACACTCGGGTTCACCTCCATCTGTCAATAGCAGATAATGTAAAGAGGATGAATATCTATCCGGTTGTCTCGAGATTCTTGTTGATCTTCTCAGCTGTGGTATACTTGGTTGAGGTTGTGCCACAACAGTTTCTGAATTTTCAGGATTTTTCTGAAAACTTTTGGCAACATCTTCTTCTGTAATCTCTTGCAGCTCAACTTGCTGTTTTTCCTTGCTTTGCTCCCCTGCACTCTCAAGATCTGAAGTATTCTTGTCCTTATAGAGAACTTGCTCATTGAATATCACATCCTTGCTTCTGATGACCTTCTGGTTCTGTGCATCCCAGAACTTGTAACCAAAATCATCTGTACCATATCCAATGAAGAAACACTTTCTGGACTTTGCATCTAGCTTGTCCCTTTTCTCTGCATTAATGTGCACAAAGGAGACACACCCAAAGACCCTCAAGTGTGACAAATTTACTATTTTTCCTGTCCACTCTTCTTCAGGCAATTTGCAATCTAGGGGAACCGACGGGCCTCTGTTTATTAGATACGCTGCGGTGTTGACTGCCTCAGCCCAAAACATCTTGGGCAAACCAGCATGGATCCTCATACTATTGGCTCTCTCATTCAGGGTTCTGTTCATTCGCTCAGCCACCCCATTTTGCTGCGGTGTGCTCGGTATTGTCTTCTCCATTCGGATTCCATTCACTGCGCAGAATTCCTTGAACTCACTGCTGTCATACTCACCGCCATTGTCAGACCTTAGTCGTTTTATCTTTGCACCAGATTCATTCTCCACCAGACTTTTCCACTTTTTGAAGGTGACAAATACCTCTGATTTGTGCTTCATGAAATAAATCCAAACTTTTCTGGTAGAGTCGTCAATGAACGTGACATAATAGTGTGAGCCTCCAAGAGATGCAACCGGTGAAGGCCCCCACACATCTGTGTGTACAAGCTCTAGCTTTTCTGTCTTCGGTGTTCTTCCACCCTTTGAGAAACTAACCTTTTTCTGCTTCCCAAATATGCAGTCTTCACAGAGACCTACATCAACAGTTTTCAGATCTGCTAGCTTGTTCTTCTTCACCATCATCTTCATACCTTTCTCACTCATATGTCCAAGTCTGCGATGCCAAAGACAACTATCTGCACCTGTTTCTGTTAATGCCACCGTATCCTTGGTGTTATTGGTCATGTAGAGAGTCCCCAACTTGTTCCCACGTGCTATCACCATAGCTCCTTTGGTGATTTTCCATAAACCACCTACGAAGGTAGTAACATACCCTTCGCTGTCAAGCTGCCCAACAGAAATCAAGTCTCTCTTCAAGCCTGGGATATGCCTCACATTCTTCAGTTTCCACACTGACTGATTCATCATCCTGATATGAACTTCACCTGTCCCCACAATATCTAAAGGCTCATCATCAGCGAGATAAACCTTTCCGAAGTCTCCTGCAGTGTAGTTTAGCATACACTCCTTCCGTGAGGTAGAATGAAACGAAGCTCCAGAGTCTAGTATCCACGATTCCATAGGGCTGTCCACGCTGAGAATCAAAGCATCGTTGGCTTCATCTGTGGTTGCATTCACGGACACCTCGTTCTGCCCCTTGCTTGGATTCTTCTTTCTAAGCCAACAATTCTTCCTCGTGTGGCCCATCTTGCCACAATGCCAGCAGCCATCGCCTTTCGATCTAGACTTGCTCCTCCTCTTAGACTTCGATCTGCCACGGTTTTCACTGCGTTGCACAGTTCTTCCTCTGCCTTCAGATGTATTCAGAATCGAACCAGATTTCACACCAGACTCCCTCCTTCTGATATCTTCACTGAGTATCAGATTTCGGACCTCCTCAAACTTCAGTTTGTTTGAGCCGCAGGAACTGCTTACAGCTGTCACCGTTGCACCCCAACTTTCTGGCAAGGAGGATAGAAGAATTAGGGCACGAACTTCATCTTCAAAACTGATTTCCACCGAACTCAACTGGCTTGTAATCAGATTGAACTCATTGATGTGATCAGTAACAGAGGAACCTTCACTCATCTTCAGATTGAATAAACGGCGCATCAGGTACACCTTGTTGGAGGCCGAGGGTTTTTCATACATATTCGACAATGCTCTCAGCAAACCTGCTGTTGTCTTCTCTTCCAAAATGTTGAACGCAACGTTTCGAGCCAACGTCAAGCGAACAACTCCCAAAGCCTGACGATCCATTAAATCCCAGTCGGCCTGTGACATATCTGTCGGTTTCATACCTTCAAGAGGTAGATGAAGTTTCTTCTGATATAAATAATCTTCGATCTGCATCTTTCAGAAACCAAAGTCTTTGCCGTCAAATCTGTCAATCTTGACCTTGCCTTCTTCAGCCGCCATTGCTCCCACTTTTTCCTTTGAACCAGATGGCTCTGATACCAGTTGTTAGGGATTCAACCCTACGATTGCGGAATATAAGAAATAGTAGGAGAAAAAAGAACACGGCAAGAAACAATAACAAACGCACAAGACACCCAAGTTTATGTGGTTCGGAGTCCCTTGCTCCTACGTCCACAGCCGCACAGATCAATACTTCACTATATAATCAAAGAAAGTTACAGAGATTCAAGAGAAGAGAACAAACTCTCTTTCTTACAGCAAAACAATCTCTCTCAAGACGAGCAACGCGTCGTCTTCCTGATGCACACAAAGGATCTCCTTTTGGAAACTTCTCGTTGATGAGTTCTAGGGTTTCTCAAGGTTGCCACACACCTCTCGTGTCCCACAAGAAGTCTATATATACCTCCCAATCTCTTACTTTGATTAGGGCTTCAAAAAACCTTGGCTTGAACCCGGTTCATAACTCAACCTCGCGTGAAAATCGTGCTCGAGTCGACTCCCGCAATTCTGCGAGTCGACTCGGCCACAGTCCACAGAAAAAGCCTCTCTGTCTGCCTGTGGGAGTTGACCCCTGGAGTTCTCGAGTCGACTCCAACACTGGGGAGTCGACTCCTATGGATCTGGAGTCGACTCCAAGACTGTGCCAAGTCTGCCTGCGTGCTAGAGTCGACTCCAAGTCTGCTGGAGTCGACTCCGGACCTTGCTGAAATTTTTTCTTTGCTAATTCAACTCTGAATCTTTTCGAACTCTTTCCGGCTTGTCTTCCCTTGATCCTCCACCACCATAGTGCACATAGGGGTCTTGAAAAAAGGGAATGGATCAGGCTCCATAACCCAACAGGAGGGTGAGCCTAGGTCTATCTAGTGGCTCACATAGGTATCGATATATCATCTTGGGAAAGTTTATGGGGGTATCCTGGAGAAAGTAGTACATGAGGGCTAGGTCCCTCTCAGACACAAAGTCGAACCGTCCGGTCTTTGGGAACAAAGACCGAGAAATGATGCTCAAGAGGAGCCGCATCTCAACTGAAAGTGAGCTGGCGGACACCTCATCTAAAGGGGACTGGGGTGGATGCCCTAGAATGGCCGTACGGGCCTCAGTCCTATCTTCGGGGTGTGTGGGAGCCACCCCTAACTGTGGAAGGTGGAGGATTTGGGCTATGAAATCCTCGGAAATAAACAGTGGGACACCGGCTACGGTTCCCTCTATTCCCCCATCCCCCCTATGGACAGTACCATAGAACTCTCTAATCAGGCCAGGATATGTGGGGAGGTCTAGGGAACAAAAGTACTCTAAACTCTGGGCCCGAAGTCTATCTCCTATAGTGAAGCCCTCCCGGGAGAGATAGTCGAAATCGACGTATCTCCCGGTGGAGACCGCCTTCCCGGCACACGGCCTCGAGGGAACGGCCCTCGGCGGGGAACGAGCCGGAGGTTGCGGCCTCGCAGGATCGTGCCGAGCCTTGGATCGCCTCTTGGGACCGGCCTCGGGTTGCCGCCTCTTCCGGACAACGGCTTTACGAGGCATTTTGACCTAGGGGAGAGGAATGAACCTAAAGACACGAGGAAAATGGACGGGAAAAGGCTTGGGAATGACCGGAGACGACCTAGGAGTCGGCTCTAGGGCTTGTGAATAGTGGCGGCGGTGAATAGGAGTGTTTTCGAAACGACGAAGTTAGGGTTAAAAAGTCGGATCCCGACTGCGAGTCGACTCCACTGAGTCGCGAGTCGACTCGACCTCGAGTCGACTCCAAAATATGCGCGAGTCGACTCTTCTTATGCGCCTATTGACCTCGAGTCGACTCCCGACTGTATGCGAGTCGACTCCCCCTCTGCTGCCATCGTTCTCGAGTTTACTCCCGTGAATGCGCGAGTCGACTCCCCCTTACGAGCCGACTCTGAAATATGCTCGAGTCGTCTCGAACCCTGGCACGCACCTTAAAATCATGCTATATTCGTGCCGAATGAGGAAAAATCACTAAATTATGGCCTGATTTGATGATCATTGAAAAGAAACTCTATATTAGCTAAAATCTAATCATCAAAATCAGTGAACTAGTGGAAACTACCACTAGGATGGATCAATCACTCCTAATCCCCTCCTAAGCACACTAAATCTCTCTTCACTTAAGGGTTTTGTAAAAATGTCAGCTAATTGATCATCAGTACAAACAAATTGAAGTGTCACATCACCATTCAGTACATGATCTCTTATGAAGTGATGTCTTATCTCAATATGTTTAGTTCTTGAATGCTGAATTGGATTTTTAGTTAGATTAATGGCACTTGTATTATCACAATTAATGGAAATTTTGTCTTGTTTAATGCCATAATCTTCTAATTGTTGTTTGATCCACAAGATTTGAGCACAACAACTCCCGACTACAACATATTCAGCTTCAGCAGTAGATAATGCAACCGAGTTTTGTTTCTTGCTAAACCATGAGATTAGGTTTTCTCCTAGGAATTGACATGACCCGCTGGTGCTTTTTCTATCAAGTTTACATCCAGCAAAGTCTGAATCTGTATATCCTATTAAGTTCAGACTAGATTCTTTAAAATACCATAAACCTATGTTCTTAGTTCCTATTAGGTATTTAAAGATTCTCTTAACTGCAATTAGATGTGATTCCTTAGGATTAGACTGATATCTTGCACACATGCAAACACTAAACATGATATCAGGCCTACTTGCAGTAAGATACAATAAAGATCCTATCATACCTCTATATAGTTTCTGATCTACAGATTTACCTGATTCATCTTGGTCTAATTTACATGATGAGCTCATGGGGGTGCTGATTGACTTGTTTCCCTCCATATCAAACTTCTTGAGCATCTCCTTGATATATTTAGCTTGATTGATAAAGATGCCTCCTTCGGACTGTTTGATTTGAAGCCCGAGGAAGTAGTTCAGCTCTCCCATCATGCTCATCTCAAATTCACTCTGCATCAAATCAGCAAATTCTTCGCAGAGGCGATTGTTAGTAGCACCGAAAATGATATCATCAACATAAATCTGCACTAACAACATATCTTTGTTTTGCTTTTTCAGAAATAGTGTTGTATCTACATTACCCCTAGAGAACTCATGTTCTAATAGGAATTTGCTAAGCCTTTCATACCATGCTCTAGGTGCTTGTTTCAACCCATAAAGTGCTTTGTTCAATTTATAAACATGATTGGGGTATTGATGATTTTCAAAACCAGGAGGTTGTTCTACATATACCTCCTCATTAATATACCCATTTAAGAATGCACTTTTTACATCCATTTGAAATAATTTGAAGTTCTTAGAGCATGCATATGCTAATAATAATCTAATAGCCTCAAGTCTAGCTACAGGAGCAAAGGTTTCATCAAAATCTATACCTTCTTCTTGATTATAGCCCTTTGCTACTAGTCTAGCCTTATTCCTTATTACAATTCCATTTTCATCAAGTTTATTTTTATAAATCCATTTGGTACCTATAATTGGATATTCAGAAGGTCTTTCAACTAGATTCCATACTTTGTTTCTAGTAAATTGGTTTAATTCTTCTTGCATTGCATTTATCCAATTTACATCATTTTCGGCTTCTTCTATGTGTTTGGGCTCAAAATGTGAAACAAAGGCTAGATGATTATTTAAGTTCCTAAGGGATGCTCTAGTCCTAACAGGTTGTGATGGATCATCTAGAATTAATTCCTTAGGATGCCCGTGAGCATACCTCCAAGCCTTAGTTAGCCCATGATCTACTATAGTCTCTTGGCCTGATGATGCATCTTCAATTAATTTTTGATTGTTATCTTGTAATGTCATCTCATCTATTTTTCCTTCAAGAATTTCAGCATCATCATCAAAATTAACTCTCTTGCTAGAAGAAATGTCACTAGAATCATCAAATACAACATGTATAGATTCTTCTATAACTAAGGTTCTTTTATTAAAGACCCTATCGGCTTTGCTAGTTGTAGAATATCCTAAGAATATGCCCTCATCAGATTTAGAATCAAATTTACCTAGATTATCTTTTCCATTATTATGAACAAAACACCTACATCCAAAAACATGAAAGTAATTTACCTTTGTTTTTCTGTTTTTCCAAAGTTCATAAGGTGTTTTCTTTATAATGGGTCTCAATAAAACTCTATTTAATATATGACAAGAAGTGTTAATGGCTTCTCCCCAAAAGTACTTAGGGAGGTTACTTTCACATAACATAGTTCTAGCCATTTCTTCTAGAGTTCTATTTTTCCTCTCCACAACTTCATTTTGTTGTGGTGTTCTAGGTGCAGAGAAATTATGAGTTATCCCCTTTTTACTACAAAACTCATCAAATAACTGATTTTCAAATTCGGTACCATGGTCACTTCTAATAGCTATTACTGAGGTATCTCTAGCATTGGTTACTTCCTTATGGAATTTCTTGAAAACAGAAAATGCTTGATCCTTATGAGCTAAGAACATGACCCATGTGTATCTAGAATAATCATCTACAATAACTAGACCATATTTATTTCCACCTAGGCTTGTTGTTCTAGTTGGTCCGAATAGGTCCATGTGTAATAATTCTAGAGGTCTAGAGGTAGAGACACATTTTATGGATTTAAAGGAGTTCCTAGATTGTTTGCCATATTGACAAGCTTCACATATTTTATTCTTTTCAAATCTTAGTTTTGGCAAACCTATCACGGAATCTCTTTTAACTAGTTTAGATATTGTGTCCATGCTTGCATGACCTAACTTACGATGCCATAGCCTACTAGCATCATTGTCCTTAGTTTCATTAACAACTAAGCATGGGTTGTGTTTGGCAAGATCCTCAAGATCTACAACATACACATTCCCACGTCTTATTCCTTTAAAAACTAAACTATTGTCGTTTGGGTTTGTTATGATGCATAGTGATGGTTTAAACATAACATTATAGCCTCTATCACATAATTGACTAATGCTTAATAAATTATGCTTAAGACCATCAACATATCTAACATTATCAATAAAAGTAGAAAGAGTAATTTGAACTTTACCAATACCAATGATGTGACCTTGGTTGTTGTCTCCAAAAGTCACAGCACCTCCCTTCTTAGCTTCAAGGGTGAAGAATTGATCCTTGTCACCCGTCATGTGTCTTGAGCAGCCACTATCCAAGTACCAGCAATTTTTGTTGACCTTGGCTGTAAGACACTCCTACACAAGCAGATCATATAATCTTAGGTACCCAAGTTTTCTTGGGTCCTTCATGGTTAGTCATGTTGGTTCCTTTTGGAACCCATACCCTTTTAATTTTTCTTTTAGTTTTATCTTTTCTATAATCGCACACATTTGCTTTATGTCCTAAGGTTCCACAACAAAAACAGGTTATTTTCTTAGTTTTACTTTTCCCAGCTTTAACAAAGAAGTTACTAAGAAGTTTTTGCTTATTTTTTGGTTTATACCCTAAACCCGCTCTATTAAATACTGCTCGTTGACTATTAAGTATCATATTCAATTTTTCAGAACTATATGTAAACTTTTCAACCAAAGGTTTGTACTTTTCAAGTTCTTTAGTTAGAGTTTGTTTTTCGGTTTTTAGAATGTTTAAATCTTTTATGAGATTCTCGTTTAAGATTTGTTTATTATTTTTAAGTTCTGAAATTTCCTTAGTTAATTTTTCATTATCTTTACTCAAGGTATTAGTCTTTTGAGTTAAGAGTTGATTGCTTGTCTTAAGTTCTAAATTTTCTTTGGTGATAGAGTCCTTATCCTTAACTAATTTATCATATTTATGTAGGTATGATTGATTAGCTATCTTTAGCTCTTTATTCTTAAGATTTATGGCCTTATATTCAATCATTAGTTCATTAAATGCATCATACAATTCATCAAATGTAAAATCTAGATGCGATTCGGACGTTACCTCATTTTCATTGGCCATGAAGCAGAAATTGGCCTTTTCTTCTTGTTCATCATCCGATGATGATGATGATGAGTCGGAGTCCGATAGGGTGGTGACGAGAGCTTTCTTCTTCTTGTATTTGCTCCCCTTCTTTAGTAAGGGACACTCAGCTCGGATGTGCCCCGGTTTCTTGCACTCATAACACCCAATCCCTTCACTTTTCCTTTCCTTACCTTTATCCTTGCGGTAGGAATTTGAGGGGCCTCTCCTTTGATGAAAGGACTTTTTATTGTTGATGAATTTTCTGAACTTGCGCACTAGAAGAGCCTCATCATCATCTCCCTCATGATCCTCTTCTTCACTGCTGCTACTGCAAGACAAGTCCTTGTTAGATGATGTAGATTTAAGAGCTATTACCTTTTTCTTATGGGAGAACTCCTCTTCGTTGTGTTGCTTCATGGTTAGCTCGTGAGTCATTAGGGATCCAAGGAGCTCTTCAAGTGGAAGCTTGTTCAAGTCCTTGGCTTCTTGGATTGCCGTCACCTTGGCTTCCCATGATCTTGGTAGACAGCGAAGAATTTTCCTGACAAGATCACTGTTAGTATAGTTTTTGCCAAGGCTTTTTAGACCATTGACAATGTCAGTAAACCTAGTGAACATGCTAGTGATTGTTTCATTTGAATCCATCTTAAATAGTTCATACTTATGAACTAATATATTTATTTTGGATTCTTTGACTTGATTTGTGCCCTCATGGGTCACTTCAAGTCTGTCCCAAATCTCTTTTGCTGAATTGCAAGTAGAGACTCTATTGAATTCATTCCTATCTAGTGAACAATAAAGCACATTCATTGCTTTCGCATTGAGTTGTGCCTTCCTAAAGTCATGGTCATCCCAATCCTTTTCTAGTTTGGGTACATTGACACCCTCTACATAGATGGATGGGATGTATGGCCCATTCACTATAATGGTCCACATCTCATAATCTTGGGCTTGGATAAATATTCTCATCCTAGCCTTCCAATATGAGTAGTCGGATCCATTAAAGAAAGGGGGTCTTTGGGTGGACTGACCCTCGATGTGGGAAGATCCAAATGGGGTTGTCATTTTGATCTTTGACTCTTAGGGTAGAAGAGTTTAGGCTCTGATACCACTTGTTACCCAGATAGACAACCCAAGAGGGGGGGTGAATTGGGTTTTAAAATAATTTAGCTATTTAAAACGTTTGTGGATGACTAATTAATGCTTTAGCGTGATGATTGATTCGTTTATATGTGCTGTGAATGAAATGAGAGAAATAGAGAGAGACAATCAATCACAAACACAATGTTTTATAGTGGTTCGGAGCTAACCCTTGCTCCTACGTCCACTCCCCAAGTCTCACTTGGGAATTCACTATAACCCCTTGGATTACAGCCGGTTGTTTTACAAGCTCACAACCAAACTTGTCGTTTTACGAGCTCACAACGAACTCGGTCGGTTTTCCCTGGCTCACCAACTAGAACCACCCCGATTGTTTTTCCGGGATCACAATCGAACCCTTACACACGTTGGTTTTACACTCGGCTCACCAACCAACCTCTATACCCTTGATTCAATCCCCCGATTGAACCAAGCAAAGACAAGATGTAAATAAAAGGGACAAACAGAAAACAAAGCTTCTCAAAAGCAGATAAATAACAATATAAACTGAAGAGAGGTTAGAAGCCCTCAAACACGTTTGAGTTGGAGTTGAGTAGGGCTTCTTGAGCTTCGGGTCTCCTCTTGAATGTCTGGTCGACTTGAATGCAGGAGGAGGCTTCTTTAAATGCTGGGAAGAGGAAGTTGGATGGAGTTAATGCCGCTCTTCCCTCTTTTCATTGAAAACCAACTTGCAGAGAATGAAAGCTTGATCTCTTTGAATGGAATGGTGCTTCTCTACCTTGCTACAGTCCTCTGTGGCTATTTAAACCATCCCCCACGGAAACTAGCCGTTAGAGACCTTTTTCTGCCCGTTCTGCACACTCTGCACAACCTGACAATATGTCCGTTGGGGGGTCGGAGTCGACTCGCGCGATCAGGAGTCGACTCGGCTGTAGCGGGAGTCGACTCATGCTTTTCTGGAGTCGACTCGGCAACTATTCCGGATTTGAATTAAAGTGGCCTCTTCGACTGGGAGTCGGCTCGTCTTGACCCGGAGTCGACTCGCCAACTTCTGGAGCTGACTTGGCATTTTCGGAGTCGGCTCATCTCATGAAATCCACGGAGCCAATTTTCAACTTGGCCCACTCGAGTCGACTCGATAATCCTGGGAGTCGACTCGGCGCTCAGAGCCCGAACTCCCGATATTCTGTCTTTTGGCTCGTCCAGTCTTGGAGTCGACTCGAACTTCTCTGGAGTCGACTCGGCTCTCAGTTTCCGAAATCTCCTCTCTGACTTTTTTTTTGTGTACCACTGAGAGTCGATTCTCGCTTTCTTTGGAGTCGACCTGCCAACCATCGGAGTCGACTCGCGTTCCACAGGAGTCGACTCGAATCTCAGGGTCGAAATAACGCTCTCTGACTTTTCTGTCTGTAGCTTCTTGGAGTCGACTCATATTACTCCGGAGTCGACTCGGTAAGCATCGGAGTCGACTCGCGCACTTCAGGAGTCGACTCGCTGACAGGTTTTAAGTTGATGCTTTCTGTTCGTCTGTCTGTTCTCAGTCGGAGTCGACTCGTACTGGTCTAGAGTCGACTCGAGCCCGTGCCAGTGATTCTGATACGCTTGGAGTCGACTCGTAATATCCTGGAGTCGACTCGAGTCTCAGACTTTGGTTCAAACTGACTTCATACCTTATCCAAAATATCTTGAACCAAGTCTAGAAACACTTAGACACGATTTTCACTGAAACACTTAATTGAATTCATTAGTAAACATAAGATATACTCAAATGCTTTGAGCTCATCAAAATCAAATAGGGGTTTTAATCAATCACTCCACATTTATTTTTCATAGCTAATTTTCTACATTCATCATACAAATTATGAAAAGCATTTAATAGTTCATCATAAGAATATTCTTCATGAAATTCATTTGGTGTAAGATTAGATTCAGATTTTACTTTATCTTCTTGTGCCATAAAGCACAAGTTAGTTACCTCTTGTAGTTCTTTGGAGCTAATATCATCATTTTTGCTCCTAACTTTTATTTTCTTGCTTGACTCTTCCTTGGTCTAGGCTTTCTTGCTTTTTATCTCTTTCTTCCTTTCTTCTTGCTTCCTCTTCTTCTTTGTCTTTAGGAAGCTTTTGAATTTTTCGGTGTTTGGGAATGGATTCTTGTTTTCATCATCGAATTTTTTATTTGTTGTTCTTTCTTCCTCGAGTCGACTCGGGTTTACTTGGAGTCGACTCGACTGACTTGAGAGGCGACTCGAGATCTTCGGGAGACGTCTCATTCTCAGAGACTGGAAAATTGATTCTCTGTCTTTTGAACTGTTCTGCCTCGGAGTCGACTCGGGCTTTGTTGGAGTCGACTCGGCTAACTTGGGGGTCGACTCTGAAACACTTGGAGTCGATTCGTTCACAGGGTCTCCGAGACTGAGTCTCTGCCTTTCAAACTGTTTTCTTCTGGAAGTCGACTCGGACAAACTGGGAGTCGACTTGGCTGATGTAGAAGATTCAACATCTTTTTCTGCAATCTCACTGTTAGTATGTAATTAAAGCACATGTGAGCCAATCTGGAATTTATCATAAATATTTTTTAAAGTATCGCAGATTTCTTTAGCAGATAAGCATGCAGAAATCTTATTAAATATAGTTTCATGGATAGCACAATATAGTATATTCATAGCATTAGCATTCAATTGTGCTAAGTCTTTTTCATTAATAGCTTGAGAGAGTGTGTGAAGGTCATTTATTATGATATTCCATAAATCATAGTTTTATGATTGAATAAAAATGCGTATGCGTGCTTTCCAATATGTGTAGTTTATGCCATTAAATAGTGGATGTCTATCAATTAATTGTCCCTCTCCTAGAAAACTATCTATTTGAGTTGTCATGATCTTTGGCTCTTGATCGTGAGATCAACAATTAACCTTAGAGCACCTGCTCTGATACCACTTGTTGCCCAGTAGATACAACCCAAGAGGGGGGGTGAATTGGGTTTAAAACTTTTTAACTACTTCTAAACTTTTCAATCAATTAAGCTAAGTTGTATAGATGCACAGTGGAATTTAAACTTAGCAACAGTTTGGTTCTAACCTGATCAAGATTAAAACTATTAAACAGCGGACTCAATAAACAATTAGTCTAGATTTCTCCAAGCAAGCATTTCAATACAATGAATCTTAATATAGTTTTATTAAATGAAACTTGATTAAACAATTTGAATATACTTGCAACTAAAGGATGGGCGGATAAGAGTTAAGCAAGCAATTCAACTAGATATTTATCTAAGTAAGTAAGTGAGAAAATTAAACAATGAAAGAAAGCATCACAAACATAACAAACGTATAGTGGTTCGGTGCACCCCAGCACCTACATCCACTCCCCAAGACCTCTTGGAAATTTTACTATAATCCCTCAGATTGCAGCTGGTTGTTTTACAAGCTCACAACCTAACTTGTTGTTTTCACGAGATCACAACGAACTCGATCGGTTTTCACAGGCTCACCGACTAGAACCACTCAATTGGTTTTTTTCGGTTCACCAACCACAACCTTACACCGTTGGTTTTTCCTTTGGCTCACCAACAAACCTTAACCCCTTGATTCAATCCCTTGATTGAATCAAGTTACAAGATATTAGAACAAGAGTTTAAAACAAATACAAGTTTCTTAAACAAGCAGATATAACAGTGTAAACAAATAGAGTAAAGAGAAGAGGCCCTCAAACAAGTTTTGTAAATGAAGGAACTCGGCTTCTTCTTTACTTGACCCTCTTCTGATTTCGCACGAGGTAGAGGATCACTGAAGCAGCACATAGTTGGAGAGGAAGCCTTGGGATTCACTAAGATGCTCTCCTTCTCTCTCTTTTGCTTTGAATGGCCCTTTTGTGCTTTGGGGAGGTTTCTCTTGAAATGTCTTTGAAATCTCTTCCCTATGTTCTCCCACTTTCTTAACTTCTTCCCTAGCTCTTTCTTTGATTTTATAGTTTTGGATGACGTGGGAACAAAGATCTAGCCATTAGAGACAAAAATAGAGCCGTTGGAGTTGAGAAAAAACTAGCCGTTATTCTTTCCAGCGTGCTCGAGTCGACTTGGCTGAAGCAGGAGTCAACTCGTGAATAGGAGTCTGCCGGCACTGTAGCTGAAAGTCGACTCGAGCACTGTAGCGCTGAAGTAGGAGTCGACTCGAGCACTGTAGCGCTGAAAATCAACTCTCTGTCTTTTTGTCTATTTTCAGTCGGAGTCGACTCGAGCACTGTTCCTTGAAACTCCAGAGTGCCAGAGTCGACTCTGAACTTTCAGAAGTCGACTCGAAGACTATTCTTTTGAATCTTTATTTGAATTTGCTCCTCCAACTTGAATCCTTTGAACTTAAAACTTGGGCCAATGAAGTATAACTTTCTTTCAACTTTTTGAGAGTTTTTGAGGCCTTCTTCTATTCTTCCAATTTGTTATATTTCTTGCAAAATAAATATCTTTCTTCTTGCAACACAAACATTAGTAATTATACTTCAAGATTTTATGATCATCAAAATCAATCTTTAGGTCAGCAGAGATGATTTTGACTATTTTGAAAATGTGATAGCTAGCTCTCTATCAGCTGAGATGAGGTTGTTGCACAACTTCATAGGTCGGATTTTGTTTTCGAAAAGTGGAAGATTTGATCACATATCTGAGCGAGATTTGGTCATTATGAAGCACGTCATTTAGGGCATTCCCCTGAACCTCCCAGCTATGATGATCAGGCGGATGAGAGAGGCTATATGCAAGTCGAGAGTTTCACTGCCCTATGGTATGATACTCACCCTGGTCTTCCAACAGCATGACATATCTGTAGAGGGAGAGATCTCCAGACATCTATTATTCACTGACACTTACACTGCACGGTCTCTAGTTCGCATGGGTTATGAGAAGGTGAACGAGCAGTGGGTGCATGGAGGAGCAGGGATACATGCACCGGAGGGTGATGCACTAGAGGTCGGAGACCCCATCCCTGAGGCTGAGGTACCTGAGGAACATCCTACGGCACCTTTAGAGGCTGGACCGTCGTCATCCGTAC
This sequence comes from Phoenix dactylifera, assembly GCF_051530095.1. Classification (NCBI taxonomy): domain Eukaryota; kingdom Viridiplantae; phylum Streptophyta; class Magnoliopsida; order Arecales; family Arecaceae; genus Phoenix; species Phoenix dactylifera. Next base: position 16,574,512 of record NC_143202.1, read on the forward strand.
CTACGGGGTGCACAGAGAAGTTTTGGAGTAGGATGACTGAGCTTGTGTCAGCTCAGGTAAGGACTCTCTCTGATGGGTTGACGAGCAGGATGGACATTATGATTGCTGAGATTAGAGATCTCAGAGAGCAGGTGGGAGCATTATAGAGAGAGAGAAGCTCACGATCCATCTGTGCCCCGAGCAGCTGAGTCGGAGGTTTCGGCACAGAGTCATCCAGCTCAGCGAGGTCCACGCCAGACTCAGTTCCATCAGGCTCGACCTCCCCTCGCCACTTATGCTAGAAGAATGAGGACTAGATCATAACTGTTGCCCAGAGATGGTCACCCAAGAGGGGGGTGAATTGGATGTTTTAAAACTTTTTGTCTAATTAAAACAAGACACACAAGTGTATGTGCTAAAGTAAAGATAGAGTTATAAGCACAGTCAATCGCAAACACAAAGATTTATAGTGATTCGGAGCTTCCACTGCTCCTACATCCACTCCCCAAACATCTTTGGGAATTTTCACTATAATCAGCGATTACAGTCCGGTAGTTTTCCGAGTGCACTACCCAACTCGTTGTTTTACCCCGGGCTAACAACGAACCCTACAATCCCCCAATTTAACCTAGGCTTGGGACGCCTATCCCTTGTTCCAAGTCCCTTGACTGGAACAAGCACAATAATCAAATGTTTTACAAAGATTTGAAAGCTCTTATGAAAGCAAATATATCAATGAAAAAACAGCAAAACCGGAAGAACCCTTTTTGCCGTTGGAAACGTGGGTGATGGTGGTTCTTCCGATGTGGATCACATTTGCTTGAATGCGAGCTTTGAATGCCGAGTGGGAGTAAGTAGTTGAGCACGAAATCAGATGGGAAAACTTAAATGCACTTGATTTCTCCTCTTGAAAGCTCTAACTCCCTTGAACCTCTTTCTCTTTCTTCTCTCTTGAATAATCTTGTGTTTTGTTGGTGAGTGATTCTTTAAAGGCACTTAATAGCTCCCTTTTATAGCCCTACAAGCAATAGATCCGTTAGACACAAAGATATTACCGTTTGAATTCAAACAAACCTGCAAAAGTGTGTCAGTCGCGTTCCAGGCGCTCCGGAGACGTCTCCGCTTGAACGCGAGACGTCTCGGCTGTATAAAAATTCTTTTGACGATGTTTGGAGTCGACTCGGCGCTTTACGGGGATGTCTCTGAAGAAGAACAGCTTGAATGCTTGTTTTTCTGTTTTTCTGAGAGAGTCGGCTCGGCACTTTACGGGGACGTCTCGGGATGTCTGCGCTTTTTGCATGGGGACGACTCCGCGACGTCGGGGACGACTCCGTAGTTTTATCAACGAAAAACAAGTCCTCTGGAATTCCTGAGAGAGTCGACTCCGCACTTTCTGGGGACGTCTCGGGATGTTTGTCTTTTATGCGTGGGGACGACTCCGCGTCCTTCGGAGACGACTCGCGCGCATCCTTTGAAATCGGCCTTTCTGCCGTCTCTGAGAGAGTCGACTCCGCAGAGTCGGGAGTCAACTCCGACCCTGCGAGACGCCTTGCCAGGTGCCGGGGACGTCTCTAGACGTGCCAATTCTTCCTCTTCGTGCTAGAGACGTCTCTGGGACAAACCGGAGACGTCTCGGCTGTCTCTGATCTGTTTTCTTTATCTCAAAAAATCTTCAATAAATCCTTGAAAAATATGGGAACATGCCTTGACAATTCTTAACAATATTCTTAGTTAAACACCTGAAATCCTCAAATAAATTGTTAATATAAAGGGAATTATACTCTAGTATTTTGTATTCATCAAAATCCATTAGGGGGTCAATAATCTCCCCCTTTTTGATTATGACAGAACACTGAGTATATGCAAAATTTAAAATTTAAACATATACACAGTATTTGTTCAGATGTATAAGTATTTTGTTTTGGTTAGAGCTAGATACAGTGTGCATAATTCAATATAGTCAACTTTCAGTTCTATCTTTATGCATAAGTATTGATCTTAGTAGCTCTTGAGCAATTTTGGCATATCAACTGGATTTGAATCAAGTTAAAATGTAAATTAATGAAATGTTGATGCTAAAGACAATTGAAAGCTAAATACTTTTTGACTCCCCCTTTCTTTTCCAGAAGGGCAATTGTCTTAAAGCCAATATTCTTCAATTTTATCTTTTCTAATTCAATTTTTAAGTATGAGTGTAAATTTTGTATTTTTGCATATATTGGTTCTACTCCCCCTTTTTGTCATCAACAATGAAGGGGACAAATTTTCCTTAGGTACCTAAAAATGCGATTCCTATTAGAATTCAGCATTCATATTATAATGAAACAATCAATGATTTCCAAGTTATTGCCATCCATGAATTCAGCATTCATTTTACTCCCCCTTTGGTTTGGAATTCATTTCAGACCTTTTGAATGCAGTGAATACAAGTTGTGCTCCCCCTGTTTCATATGCATTGACAAGTTGGCAAAATAGTAAAGTGGTTGCACATTGTCAAATTTGAACATTCTCATGGCACATCACAAAATTAAAAACATACACCAAGATTCAAAAAGAAGTGTATGACATTCATATATCATTGCAATCATTTGAAGTCATTACAAGGATAAAAAGAAAATCATTACAAGTATAAAAGGCCATTACAAGTATTGATTGCTAATACAAAAGAAGAAGTTTCAAATAAGCCTAGAGTTTTACAAAAAGATGAACCCTAGATGTCCACAAAATGTCCCTCACCGGCGACCACGCTCAATAGCTCTAGCAGCAGCCTCTATAAATCCATTTATTGAATCCATTAGGGTTCTAAAGTGATCTCCCTGAGATTGATTGAAGGCTGTCACTAGTGCTTCAAACTCATGAGTTGCCCTGTCAATCCTTCCTCTAAGTTGGGCAGCCACACTGCCCACATTGCCTCCAGGGCTCGTCAACTCTTGAAGACCATCCGATATGGTCTTCAATTCAGCCTTTATCTCAATTGATCTTAGAGTTTGGTTTGTTGCCACACGAACCAATTCTGACGCTGTAGCTTCTATCTGAACTTTGATTTCCTTCAATTCTTCTAGGAGTGCTTCATGTGAGGTATGGATGGGAGCTAACTCAGCAGAGATTATTGATCTCATCTCTTCCCTCATCTGCTGGCACATCACAGATGCTAGGGTGTGCATCTGCTCATCTGATAAGAACAATGATCCACTGACTGGAGGAGGCACTGAGGTGGATGGTCCAGCCGAGCTGGAAGGTACATCAGGAAAGGCCATAGGACTATGTGGAGGAGAGAGGTGGTCAGGCTCCTGATGTTGGATCTCAGGGTCTATGGTTTGGATTTTCTTTTAGAGACCTTAACCCAAGACCCGTCTTTCTTGTGAAACTCCATCCTATGTAATGTGCTCTCATTGTAGTAGTCAGTGTTTCTCAAAGGTTTTTCTGGCTCATTTTCAGGAATTGGAACCTTAAAATGTTTGAACAGTAGGGTGAAGACCATCCCATATGGTATGCTAAATCTGGAATACCTATGACATATGGAGATGTAGTTCAACATGAGCCTAGGGAGGTTTAGGAAAATTCCTAGCAAGATGTGGTGCATGATGGCTAAGTCTCGCTCAGAAACGAAATCGAAGCGACCGGTTTTTGGAAACAAGACCCGGTTAACTATGCTCAAAAGCAATCTCATTTCGGCATTGAGGTCTTGGGACTTAACTATGTCAAGAGGGCCGCAGTCCTCTCTTCCTAAAATTAGGTTGAGGGCAATCTCCCTTTGGGGATGTGAGGTCGGAGCCTCACCGTATTTGGGGATTTGTAACAAGCTAGATAGGATGTCCTCATTGATTTCTATCAATGTGCCTCGGACATATCCGGTGTACCCCGAGTCCCCTAAGGCCATATTGCTAAACATTTCTCTCACTAGGCCGGGATAGGTTGACATATTTAGGGAACATAGGTGTTCCCAACCTTGGGCACGGAGTCTCTCTCCAATAGAGAACCCCTCACTAGCTAGAAACTGAAAATCAATATATCTACCTGTGGTTACTGTGCGATTCGCACAGGAGAGGGTCACGGTTGGCGGAGCAACCGGAGGAGACGGCACGGAGGGCTCTTTCCTCAGTTCCTCGTCGTCGTTCGCTACCCTAGGACGCCTCCCACCCGTTCGCCTAGCTTTCTTAGGTGCCATGGATTGGAAATCTAGGGAAATGGGGAGAGATTTTGGTTCGGTTTGTGGTGGAGAGAAAATGGAGGCTAGGGTTTATGTTTTCATTGGGGACGAGGGAAGGCAGCTCGGGACGGCTCGAGCTGTTTCGACCTAATTTAAAAACTTTCGTTCGGTCTCCGAGACGTCTCCGTGACTAATGCGAGACGTCTCGCCCGGGGGACGTCTCTGTGATTTTTCAGAGACGTCTCCGGCACTGAAAAATTTCAGAATGATTTCTATCTTTTCCCAATTTATCTTATTCAACCACAGTAATCAGTGTGATTTCTTTTGGTGAATATAGAGTGAGCTTGCCTTTGATCCTTCCCCTCAATAATACATCCTATAAAAGTTTGATAATGATTTTTGAATTATCAATATTGAAATGAGGAATGTTTGACCAAATTTCGAGTGCCTATGAAATAGGCTCTGAAAATATCTCCATGAAGAGTCCAAGGGAGGGTAACCATTCTCCGGAAAGTCAAACAATTTGTCATCTAACTTTGATAGATTCAAGTTTTTACTTATTAGGCACTAGGTTTGCTATACGTGACCTTGAAGTGTATTATTAGTTTGAGTAGCATTCATATGTATCTCTAGAGCTTACAAAGCATTGCATTACAGGTTTAATCTATTTGTTAGGATCATACAAGCACAAAGCATTCCTTAAAAAGTTGAATCTATCTTTACAAAGGGGCTTTGTAAAGATGTCGGCCAATTGATTTTCAGTGCATACATACTCAATCAATACATCATTTTTCAGCACATGATCCCTTATAAAGTGATGCCTAATCTCTATGTGTTTTGATTTAGAGTGTTGGACAGGATTTTTTATTAAATTAATTGCGCTTGTATTATCACATCTAATTGGTATGTTGTCCATTTTGATACCAAAATCTTCAAGTTGTTGCTTAATCCAAAGAACTTGGGCACAACAGCTTCCGGCTGCAATATATTCAGCCTCAGCTGTGGACAATGCAACTGAATTCTATTTCTTGCTAAACCAAGAAACCAAGTTAGCACTCAAGAATTGACAAGTACCACTTGTGCTTTTTCTGTCGAGTTTGCACCCGGCAAAATCAGCATCGGAATAAGCAATTAAATTTAAATCAGATTGTTTAGAATACCATATGCCTGCATTAGATGTCCCTACTAGATATCTGAATATTCTTTTAACAGCTTGCAAGTGTGATTCCTTAGGACATGCTTGGTATCTAGCACACATGCAAACACTGAATAATATGTCTGGTCTACTAGCAGTAAGGTAAAGTAAAAAACCTATCATACCTCTGTACAATTTGTAGTCTATACTTTTACCTTTTTCATCTTTGTCAAGCTTGCAACTTGAGCCCATGGTTGTGCTGATTTCCTTTGCATCCTTCATCTTGAACTTTTCTAACATTTCCTTGATGTATTTGGACTGACTGATGAAGATGCCTTCCTCTGATTGTTTTATTTGTAGCCCAAGGAAGAAATTGAGCTCACCCATCATGCTCATTTCAAATTCTCCCTGCATAAGCTTAGCAAACTCTTGACAAAGACTATCATTAGTAGCACCAAAAATTATATCATCCACATAAATTTGCACAAGCAATAAGTCATTCCCTTTTCTTTTAATGAAGAGGGTTTTGTCTACATTTCCTTTCTTAAACTTATTTTCAATTAGGAAATTAATTAATCTTTCATACCATGCCCTAGGGGCTTGCTTAAGTCCATATAATGCTTTATGCAATTTAAAAACATAATCTGGATGTAAGTGATTCTCAAAACCTGGAGGTTGTCCTACATAAACTTCCTCTATTATATAACCATTTAAAAAGGCACTTTTTACATCCATTTGATAGAGTTTGAAATCCATGAAGCATGCATATGCCCAAAGTAGTCTAATAGCCTCTAACCTAGCAACAGGAGCAAAAGTTTCATCAAAATCTATTCCTTCCTCCTGATTATATCCTTTGGCTACTAGCCTAGCTTTGTTTCTTATTACTATTCCATCTTCATCTAGTTTATTTCTATATACCCACTTGGTGCCTATAATTGAAACATTAGGGGGTCTTTTCATTGAGTCCAAACTTGATTTCTTTCAAATTGGTTTAATTCCTCTTGCATAGCATTTATCCAATTTTCATCTTTTTCGGCTTCTTCTAGTGATTTAGGCTCCATCTGTGAAATGAATGCAAGATAATTACTAGTGTTTCTTAAGGAGGATCTTGTCCTTATCCCTTGTGAAGGATCACCAAGGATTAGATTCCTTGGATGACCATGTGCATACCTCCATTCCCTAGGAAGATCTTGATTTCTCGCTGGAGGTTGATCTTCTTCATCTTACTGAATTGTATCTTCTTTGATTTCATCCTCATGTTGCTTGTCTTGTATGGAGAATTCCTTTATTCTGTCTTCAAGTATACCTGCATCACCATCTTCTTCTTTTCTAGAAGAATCTCCATTAGCTTCATCAAAAACAACATGAATGGATTCTTCAACAACGAGAGTTCTCTTGTTGAAAACCCTGTATGCTCTACTAGATGAGGAATAACCTAAGAAGATCTCCTCATCTGATTTAGCACTAAATTTACTTAAATTGTCCTTTCCATTGTTTAAGATTAAGCAGCGACAACCAAAAACATGAAAATAGCTTATATTGGGCTTCTTATTTTTCAACAACTCATAAGGTGTTTTCTTTAAGATAGATCTAACTAAAGCACGGTTTAAAATATGACAAGCAGTATTTATTGCTTCAGCCCAAAAGTACTTTGTTAGATCCGATTCGCACAACATGGTACGAGCCATATCTGCTAGTGTGCAATTCTTTCTTTCTACCACCCCATTTTGTTGGGGTGTTCTAGGAGCCGAGAAATTGTGATTGATACCGTTTTCTTCACAAAATTTTTCAAAATACTGATTTTCAAACTCGGTACCATGATCACTCCTAATTGCTTTTAGTTTAAGATTAAGTTCATTCGAAATCCTATTATGAAACTTGATAAAAGCGGGAAAGGACTCATCTTTGTGGGCAAGAAATGAAACCCATGTAAAACGTGAAAAATCATCAACAATTACAAGACCAAACTTCTTACCCCCTAGACTAGCAGTTCTAGTGGGTCCAAATAAATCCATATGAATTAGTTCTAGGGGTTTTGATGTTGAAACTATGTTCTTAGACTTGAAAGAACTTCTTGTTTGTTTCCCTAGTTGACATGCAGCACAAATTTTGTTCTTTTCAAAGTCTATTTTTGGTAGTCCTTTGACTAGATCTTTTGTAATCAATTTAGAAATTGAATCCATGCTAGCATGCCCTAACCTACGATGCCATAACCAGCTAGTCTCATTGACCTTGGCATCCATGGCTACAAAACATTGGCCATATTTCATGGTGAGATCATCAAGATCTACCATGTAAACATTTCCACGCCTATGTCCCATAAGTATGATCTCATTGTCAATTGGACTACTAATTATGCATAGGAAAGATTCAAATGACACTTTAAACCCCTTGTCACAAAATTGACTTATACTTAATAAATTATGTTTCAATCCATTAACTAACAATACATTGTCAATAAATGAGGAGGGTGATATGGAGATTTTACCAACGCCAATGATTTGACCTTTAGCATTGTCTCCAAATGTGACTACTCCTCCTTCTTTTGATTTCAAGGTGACGAAAAGGCTCTCATCACCGGTCATATGCCTTGAGCAACCGCTATCAAGATACCACATTCTCTTTTTGCTCCTGGCTGCAAGGCATACCTGCAAAATAATCACGTGAAGCTCTTAGGTACCCAAGTTTTCTTGGGTCCTTCTTGGTTAGTGTAGTTGGTTTCCTTAGGCACCCACACTTTAGTTGTGTTTTTACCCTTTACAAATGTATTCTTGTTAGTTTGAATCTTTCTTTGAATGCAAGAGTAGGCTTTATGTCCACTTTTCCCACAATGAAAGCATGTAGGTTTTTCAGTTTTGATATCTTTTGCTTTCACAAAAAAATTCTTTAGATATTTTTGTTGTTTGCTAGTTTTGTATCCTAATCCGGCTTTATTAAAAACAGCTCTTTGATTGGATAGAATGAGATTTAATTTTTCAGAGCTATGTGTAAATTTCTGCACAATTGGTTTGTACTTGTGTACCTCATTTTTAAGGTCCAAATTTTCTTTAGCCAATTCTTCCTTATCATTTTTAAGGAATTCAACATTTTGTGCAAGTGAGGTATTACTATTGAGTAGGAATTTGACTTTTAGATTTAATTCCTTAATGAGTATTTTTGCCGTTTCATTTTCAATGCTAAGCTTTGAATTTTTATTCTTTAGGTCAATGGTGTTATCATTTTCATAGCTCTCCTTCTCAATCAATAGGTTTTTAATGTCATCCTTTAGTTTTTGATTGGAGGCTTTTAATTCTTTATTTTTTGCTCCTAACATACTACAATCACTCATGAGCTCTTGGAAAGCTTCATATAATTCTTCTAAAGTAAAATCTGTAGTTGAGCTTTGACATACCTCATCGTCGTCGAATGCCAGAAGCACAAGTTTGCGGTCTCTTCCTTCTCTTCCTCGGAGGAGGATGTGTCACTATCATCCCAAGTTGCTTTCAACGCCTTCTTCTTCTTCTTTCCATAGTGCTTCTTCTGTTGAGGGCATTCAGAGCGGATGTGTCCCGGTCTCTTGCAATCATAACATATGATTGGGTCTCTTTCTTTTTCTTTTTCCTTTTTCCAATCATTTCTCCCTCCAAACCTCTTTCTTGGGAAGGGTTTCTTTCTTCTCATGAATTTCTTAAACTTCCTTACTATTAAGCCCAAGTCTTCATCTTCACTTTCTTCTTCACTCTCACTGCTTTCTTCTTCACAAGCACTTGAAGTAGCCTTGAGGGCGATTGTCTTCTTCTTTGGCACATCTTCTTCATGTTGCTTCATTGTGAGCTCATGCGTTATCAATGAGCCCAATAGTTGTTCAAGTGCCAACGTGTTGAGGTCTTTAGCTTCTACGATCGCCGTGACCTTTGCTTCCCAAACTTTTGGCAAGGACCTGAGAATTTTCCTCACAAGTTCAGAGTTAGTGTAAGATTTACCCAAATTCTTTAGACCATTTATTATATCAGTGAAGCGTGTGAACATGCATGAAATAGTTTCGTTGGGTTCCATCTTAAATAACTCATATTTGTAAACTAGAATGTTCACCTTAGACTCTTTGACTTGATTGGTACCCTCGTGGGTAACTTCAAGCCTATCCCATATTTTCTTGGCGGAACTACAGGTGGAGACTCTATTAAACTCATTTACATCTAGAGCACAAAACAATGAGTTCATGGCTCTAGCATTGAGTTGAACCATCCTACTATCATTCTCATCCCAATCCTCCTCAGGTTTGGGAACTTGAATGCTATTTACTATGTGAGATGGTTCGTGTGGTCCCTTGATTATAACCCTCCACAAGGCATAATCTTGTGCTTGAATAAAAATTCTCATTCTAGTCTTCCAATAGGAATAATTTGTCCCATTGAAGAGTGGAGGTCTATTGGTTGCCTGCCCCTCAGCAGGAACATTGTTGAAGGGTGTTGCCATCTTGATCTTTGGCAAAGACGGTTAAGTCTTCAAGAATACACAGAGCACCTGCTCTGATACCACTTGTTGCCCAGAGATGGTCACCCAAGAGGGGGGTGAATTGGGTGTTTTAAAACTTTTTGTCTAATTAAAACAAGACACACAAGTGTATGTGCTAAAGTAAAGATAGAGTTATAAGCACAGTCAATCGCAAACACAAAGATTTATAGTGGTTCGGAGCTTCTACTGCTCCTACATCCACTTCCCAAACACCTTTGGGAATTTCCACTATAATCAGCGATTACAGTCCGGTAGTTTTTCGAGTGCACTACCCAACTCGTTGTTTTACCCCGGGCTAACAACGAACCCTACAATCCCCCAATTTAACCTAGGCTTGGGACGCCTATCCCTTGTTCCAAGTCCCTTGACTGGAACAAGCACAATAATCAAATGTTTTACAAAGATTTGAAAGCTCTTATGAAAGCAAATATATCAATGAAAAAACAACAAAACCGGAAGAACCCTTTTTGCCGTTGCAAGCATGGGTGATGGTGGTTCTTCCGATGTGGATCACGTTTGCTTGAATGCGAGCTTTGAATGCCGAGTGGGAGTAAGTAGTTGAGCATGAAATCAGATGGAAAAACTTGAATGCACTTGATTTCTCCTCTTGAAAGCTCTAACTCCCTTGAACCTCTTTCTCTTTCTTCTCTCTTGAATAATCTTGTGTTTTGTTGGTGAGTGATTCTTTAAAGGCACTTAAAAGCTCCCTTTTATAGCCCTACAAGCAATAGATCCGTTAGACACAAAGATATTACCGTTTGAAATTCAAACAAACCTACAAAAGTGTGTCAGTCGTGTTTCAGGCGCTCCGGAGACGTCTCCGCTTGAACGCGAGACGTCTCGGCTGTATAAAAATTCTTTTGACGATGTTTGGAGTCGACTCGGCGCTTTATGGGGACGTCTCTGAAGAAGAACAGCTTGAATGCTTGTTTTTCTGTTTTTCTGAGAGAGTCGGCTCGGCACTTTACGGGGACGTCTCGGGATGTCCGCGCTTTTTGCATGGGGACGACTCCGCGACGTCGGAGACGACTCCGTAGTTTTATCAACGAAAAACAAGTCCTCTGGAATTCCTGAGAGAGTCGACTCCGCGCTTTCTGGGGACGTCTCGGGATGTTTGTCTTTTATGCGTGGGGACGACTCTGCATCCTTCGGAGACGACTCGCGCGCATCCTTTGAAATCGGCCTTTCTGCCGTCTCTGAGAGAGTCGACTCCGCAGAGTTGGGAGTCGACTCCGACCCTGCGAGACGCCTCGCCAGGTGCCGGGGACGTATCCAGACGTGCCAATTCTTCCTCTTCGTGCCAGAGACGTCTCTGGGACAAACCGGAGACGTCTCGGCTGTCCCTGATCTGTTTTCTTTATCTCAAAAAATCTTCAATAAATCCTTGAAAAATATGGGAACATGCCTAGACAATTCTTAACAATATTCTTAGTTAAACACCTGAAATCCTCAAATAAATTGTTAATATAAAGGGAATTATACTCTAGTGTTTTGTATTCATCAAAATCCATTAGGGGGTCAACAATAACCCTTAGGTTCCCCCTAGGCACGATGTTAGCACTTCAGTAGTCTATCATGACTAGTGCTTAGGATGTATCTAGTTATTATATGCTTTTCACTTGGTTAATGTATTTTGGACTTTAATTGAAGAACATTGTACTTTTGGCATTAATGTACTACAATGTTCCATTTTGATCAATGAAATTTGAATTTTTTTCATTTACTACTTCTACTCATTTATTGCTATACACGTATTTGATGATAATAAAAAGGGGGAGAAGTGAGAAAAGAAATAAGTTGCAATATTGTTGCCCAGATAGACAACCCAAGAGGGGGGGGGTGAATTGGGTTTTAAAACAATTTGGATAATTTAAAACGTTATGGATGATTAATTAAAAACTATGCCAAGTTATTTAATTAATTACTATGTGCTGTGAGCAATATGAAATGAGAAGAGGAAGAGACAATCAATCACAAACACAAGTTTTATAGTGGTTCGGAGCTATCTCTTGCTCCTACGTCCACTCCCCAAGTTTCTCTTGGGAATACACTATAACCCCCTTGGATTACAGCCGGTTGTTTTGCAAGCTCACAACCAAACTTGTTGTTTTACGAGCTAACAACGAACTCGGTCGGTTTTCCCAGGCTCACCGACTAGAACCAACCCCGATTGTTTTCCCGGGCTCACAATCAAACCCTTTCACACGTTGGTTTTAAAACTGGCTCACCAACTAACCTTTTTCCCTTTGATTCAATCCCCCGATTGAACCAAGTAAATACACGTAGTAGAAAGAAAACAGAAAATAAGCTTCTCAAAAGCAGGTATGAAACAATATATTCAAGGATGAGTTTAGAAGCCCTCAAACGCTTTTAAGCTTAAGTAGAGGAATGGCTTCTTGACTCTGGTCTCCTCTTGGATGAGTGATCGACTTGAATGTAGGAGGAGGAAGCTTTGAATGCTGGGGAGAAGTTGGTGGCGCAGTAAATGCTGATCTCCCCTTTTTCTCGTTGAAGAGCACTTGCAAAGCTTGAAGACTTGAATGCTTGGAGTGGAATGTATGTTCTCTATTTTGCTACAGTCTTCTGTGGCTATTTAAGCCAACCCCCACGGAAACTAGCCGTTACTCCACTTTTTCTGGCCGTTCTGCACACTCTGCGCAGCCTGACAATGTGACCGTTGGTGGGTTGGAGTCGACTCGCGCGATCAGGAGTCGACTCGGCTGTAGCGGGAGTCGACTCAAGCTTTTCAGGAGTCGACTCGGCAACTGTTCCAAGTTTGAATTAAAGTTGCCGTCACGACTGGGAGTCGACTCGTCTTGGCCCGGAGTCGACTCGCCAACTTCTGGCGCTGACCTGGCAATTTTGGAGTCGGCTTTTCCTCTGTAGACCGTGGATACAAATTTGAATTTTGCCCTCTCGAGTCGACTCGACTGTCCTGGGAGTCGACTCGAATCTCAGAGCCCGAACTCCCGATTCTCTGTCTTTTGGCTCATCCAGTCTTGGAGTCGACTCGAACTTCCTTGGAGTCGACTCGGCTCTCAGTTTCCGAAAGTTGGTCTTCTGCCTTTTGACGTGAAGCTTGTCTTGGTGTCGACTCGAGCTGTCTGGGAGTCGACTCGAATCTCAGTGGCAGTAACATGGTTTTCTCTGTTGATGGTCGCACAATCTTGGAGTCGACTCGCGTAATGCGGGAGTCGACTCGAATCTCAGAGTCCATAAAACACTCTCTGACTTTTTCTTTGTGCACCGGTGGGAGTCGACTCGCGTTCCACTGGAGTCGACTCGAATCTCAGAGTCCATAAAATACTCTCTGACTCTTTCTTTGTGTACCGCTGGGAGTCGACTCGCGTTCCACTGGAGTCGACTCGAATCTCAGAGTCCATAAAACACTCTCTGACTTTTTCTTTGTGCACCGCTGGGAGTCGACTCGCGTTCCACTGGAGTCGACTCGAATCTCAGATCTGAAAGACTGCTCTTCTATCCTTCTGTCTGTTTTCAGTCGGAGTCGACTCATACTGATTAGGAGTCGACTCGAGCTCGTGCCAGTGACCTTGATACGCTTGGAGTCGACTCGTGAAACTCGGGAGTCGACTCGAGTCTCAGACATTGGTTCAGCAGACTTCTTAACTTATCCAAAATACTGTAAACCATGTCTAGAAACACTTGAGCAGGATTTTCACTGAAACACTCAATTGAATTCATTAGTAATCACACGATATACTCAAATGCTTTGAGCTCATCAAAATCAAACGGGGTTTTAATCAATCACTCCACAATCTCCCCCTTTTTGATGATGACAAAACTTTGAGTATACGTAAAATGAATTGCTCAATAAATAATGAAATAAAATTCACAAGTGAATTCAAATGTCTGAAAATTTAATTTATCCAAGTTTGAAAGGTGTGAAACATTTAAATTTCGGAGTTAAAGCTCCCCCTTTCATTTGGAATTATATAAGCCTCCATATTATGCAATCAATTGTTTGGCTTATATGTTATCAATGATTTATCTTGATTAAAATTCAGATTCTCCCCCTCAACATATGCATTCAACTAGTTTTAGTTTTCTGAATTTCCTTTTAATGCTTTGAAATTTTTGAACTGAATTTTTTGTTTTTAGAGGGAAAATCTGTCAATTTGTTCTTGAGTACGATTAAGCTAATCTCCGAATATCCCTTGAATAGATTCTGGAGATTACTCCATTAGGAGCCCCAAAAGAGAGATAATGAGCCTCGAGGTACCGAATCCACTTAGAACAAATTTGTGTGTGTTTTTAAGAGTTCTTTTACATATTTTAACCATATTTCTCCCCTTATTACATATTTTATACATATTTCTCCCCCTTTTTGTCATCATATCAAAAAGGAGGTAATCACACACACAATCAATGGCACAAATGGCACAATCAAACATCAAATGGCACAGTCAATTGGCACAGAAATAAAGATAAGATGTCTACTCATTGTATTGATATGAAGGTGAATACATTTGAGCATACTATAAGTAAGGCAAAAACAATACAAAAGAAGATAAAACACAACTCAAAATCATCTATGTCCTCCTCGAGGATGTAGCTCCCCCTCTCGAGGATGTAGCTCCTCCTCTCGAGGATGTAGCTCCTCCTCTCGAGGATGCGTCTCCTCCTCTGGAGGATGTGGCTCCTCCTCCCAATCTGCTCCGCTCCATGAGGAGGGCGACTGCCTCTGTGACATGGCTAAGCTGTGTGATGATAGACGAGGTGGCTCTGCTGTGCATAGTGGAGAGCTCAGTCACCGACGTCTGAAGCCCAGTCACTGAGGTCTGAAGTGCGTCCAGCTTGCCGACAATCACATTCGACAAGCGCTCGGCCCCCTCGGTAGTGGTGTGCATGTCACGGCCTATCTCCTCTCGAAACTGTCGAGTGGTGCTCTTGATCTCCCTCATGTTGCGGAACTGGGCCTGCATCAAATCCCTGATATTATATATCTCTTCCCGCACTTTAGCCGTCATGTCTGTCACGGCTGTCAAGGATGGCACCAATGCGGAGGATGGAGTGGGTGCAGGAGTGGGTGCAGGAGTGGCAGCTGGCACGGAACCTCGGAGCTCCCGGAGCAGCTCGTCCCTCAAATCTCGGACGATCTCCTGCCGCAGCTCTCGGAGCTGCTCTGGATCAATACGGACCTCCATAGATGGTGGAGCTGAGGAGGAAGGTCCGGCAGAGGTGGTAGGAGCAGGAGGAGTGGATGGAAGGTCTGGATGATGTGGAGAGTCTGGGTAATCAGAGTCTGGCTCAGGACTGGGTGATGGTCTGGTGGTCTGAGCAGTGAGAGTGGACTTCCTAACCCAGATCCCGTCTTTCTTCCGAAATTCCATCCTGTGCATGGTCCCCGTACCCAAGCGATCAGTCCATCGCAAGGCACGAGAGGGTTCCCTCTCAGGAATGGAAATTTCGTACTGCCTAAACAGGAGAGTGAATATCATCCCGTATGGGAGGGAGAGCCTAGGTCTATCTAAAGGCTCACACATATACCTATAAATCAGCTTGGGGAAGTTGACCGGGGTGTCCTGAAGAATGTAAGACATAATAGCTAGGTCCCTCTCATTCACAAAATCAAATCTTCCTGTCTTAGGGAAGATGGACCTGGATAGAATGCTCAAGAGGATTCTCACTTCAATAGGAAGTGAGCTAGCAGATACCTCATCTAGGGGGGACTGAGGTGGCTGCCCTAAGACGATCGTAAGGGCCTCAAATCTATCCTCAGGATGTGCAGGAGCTACCCCTACCAGTGGGAGGTGGAGGATATGGGCAACGAGATCCTCCGTGACACGTAATGGGACACCTAATACCGTGCCCTCAATACCTCCATCTCCCCGATGGACGGTACTGTAGAACTCTTGAACTAGGCCAGGATAGGTGGGAAGGTCCAAGGTGAGGAAGTACTCTAGACCCTGGGCTCTAAGCCTATCGCCTATGGTGAACCCTTCCCGGGAGAGGAAGTCAAAATCGACATACCTCCCGGTGGAGACGGCCTTCCCGGCCAATGGCCTAACATGAACCTCCCTAGGCGGGGAACGATCCGGAGGTGGTTGCCTCGCGGGATCATGCCGCGCCTTGGAGCGCCGCTCGGGAACGGCCGCGGGACGGGACCTCTTCCTAACGACGGCCTTACGAGGCATCTTGACCTAAACGGGAATAAAAATACCTTGAGGACGATGAAGGACGGACAGAGGAAGCTCGGGACGGACCGGAAATGACCTAGGAACGGATGGAAACTCAATGTCCGGCGAAGAATCGACGGGAAAAAGGCTTGGAGACGATCGGGGATGACCTAGGAGTCGGCTCTAGGGCTTTGTGAACAGTGGCGGCTTGAGGAAAAGTGTTTGCGAAACGACAAACCTAGGGTTAAAAAGTCGGATCCCGACTGCGAGTCGACTCCCCTGAGTCGCGAGTCGACTCGACCTCGAGTCGACTCCAGAATATGCGCGAGTCGACTCCCCTTTTGCTGCCAGCTTTGCGAGTCGACTCCCGCAAATGCGCGAGTCGACTCCCCCTTAGGAGCCGGCTCTGAAACTTACTCGAGTCGTCTCTAACCTTGGCACGCACTTAAAACTCTTGCTATAATCGCGCCAAGTGAGGGAAAATCACCTAATTAAGGACTGATATGATGATCATTGAATAGAAACTCTCTTTTAACCTCATTCTCATCATCAAAATCAATTAATCTAGTGGTAACTCCCACTAGGATGGATCAATCACTCCTAATCCCCTTCTAAGCACACTAAATCTCTCTTCACTTAGGGGTTTTGTGAAAATATCTGCTAATTGATTATCAGTACACACAAAGTGGAGTGACACATCACCATTCAATACATGATCTCTTATGAAGTGATGTCTTATCTCAATGTGTTTAGTTCTTGAGTGTTGAATTGGATTTTTAGTTAGATTTATGGCACTTGTGTTATCACAATTAATGGGGATTTCATCTTGTTTAATGCCATAATCTTCTAATTGTTGTTTAATCCATAAGATTTGAGCACAACAACTCCCGGCTGCAACATATTCAGCTTCTGCAGTGGATAATGCAACCGAGTTTTGTTTCTTGCTAAACCATGAGATTAGGTTTTCTCCTAGAAATTGACAAGACCCGCTGGTACTTTTTCTATCAAGTTTACATCCAGCGAAGTCTGAATCTGTGTACCCTATTAAGTTTAGGCTAGATTCTTTAGAGTACCACAGTCCTATGTTCTTAGTTCCTATTAAGTATTTAAAGATTCTTTTAACTGCAGCTAGGTGTGATTCTTTAGGATTAGCCTGATATCTAGCACACATGCACACACTAAACATAATATCAGGTCTACTTGCAGTAAGATACAGTAAAGAACCTATCATACCTCTATAAAGTTTTTGATCGACGGATTTACCTGATTCATCTTGGTCTAACTTACATGATGAGCTCATGGGGGTGCTGATTGATTTGTTTCCCTCCATATCAAACTTCTTGAGCATCTCCTTGATATATTTTACTTGATTGATGAAGATGCCTTCTTCAGATTGTTTGATTTGAAGCCCGAGGAAGTAGTTCAGTTCTCCCATCATGCTCATTTCAAACTCACTCTGCATCAAATCAGCAAATTCTTCGCAGAGGCGATTGTTAGTGGCACCGAAAATGATATCATCAACATAAATCTGTACTAACAACATATCCTTATTTTGTCTTTTCAGAAATAATGTTGTGTCTACATTTCCCCTAGAGAATTCATGTTCTAATAGGAATTTACTAAGTCTCTCATACTAGATCCCACACTTTGTTTCTAGTAAATTGGTTTAGTTCTTCTTGCATTGCATTTATCCAATTTACATCATTTTCGGCTTCTTCTATATGTTTGGGCTCAAAGTGTGAAACAAAGGCTAGATGATTATTCATATTCCTAAGGGATGCTCTAGTCCTAACCGGTTGTGATGGATCATCTAGAATTAGTTCCTTAGGATGCCCGTGAGCATACCTCCAAGCTTTAGTTAGCCCATGATCCACTATAGGCTCTTGGTTTGATGATTCTCCTTCAATCAACTTTTGATTATCATCTCGTAATCCCATCTCATCTATCTTTTCTTCAAGTATTTCAATATCATCATCAAAATTAACCTTCTTACTAGATGAGATGTCACTAGAGTCATCAAAAACAACATGTATGGATTCTTCTATAACTAGAGTTCTTTTATTAAAGATTCTATAGGCTTTACTAGTTGTAGAATATCCTAGGAATATTCCTTCATCAGATTTAGGGTCAAATTTCCCTAGATTATCTTTCCCATTATTATGTACAAAACACCTACATCCAAAAACATGAAAATAGTTAACCTTTGGTTTTCTGTTTTTCCACAGTTCATATGGTGTTTTCTTTATGATGGGTCTTAATAGAACTCTATTTAATATATGGCAAGAAGTATTAATGGCTTCTCCCCAAAAATACTTAGGGAGGTTACTTTCACATAACATCGTTCTAGCCATTTCCTCTAGTGTTCTATTTTTCCTTTCAACAACTCCATTTTGCTGTGGTGTCCTAGGTGCTGAGAAATTATGGGTTATCCCCTTTTTGCTACAAAATTCATCAAATAATTGATTTTCGAATTCGGTACCATGGTCACTTCTAATAGCTATAACTGAGGATTCTCTAGCATTTGTTACTTCCTTGTGGAACTTCTTAAACATAGAAAATGCTTGATCCTTATGCGCTAGAAACATGACCCATGTGTACCTAGAGTAATCATCTACTATAACTAGACCATATTTATTTCCACCTAGGCTTGTTGTTCTAGTAGGACCAAATAAGTCCATATGTAATAATTCTAGAGGCCTAGAGGTAGAGACACATTTTATGGATTTAAAAGAATTCCTAGATTGTTTGCCAAATTGACATGCTTCACAGATTTTGTTCTTTTCAAATTTTAATTTTGGCAAACCTATCACGGAGTCTCTTTTAACTAGTTTAGTTATTGTGTCCATGCTTGCATGACCTAACTTACGGTGCCATAACCAACTAGCATCATTTTCTTTGGTTTCATTTACAACTAGACATTGGTTATGTTTTGCAAGATCTTCTAGGTCTACAACATATACATTTCCACGTCTAATCCCTTTAAAGACCAAACTATTATCATTAGGATTTGTTACAATACATAGTGATGGTTTAAACATAACATCATATCCTTTATCACATAATTGACTAATGCTTAACAAGTTATGTTTAAGACCATCAACATATCTAACATTATCTATAAAAGTAGAAGGGGTGATTTGAACTTTACCAATGCCAATGATGTGACCTTGGTTGTTGTCTCCAAACGTCACAACACCTCCCTTCTTAGCTTCAAGGGTGAAAAATTGGTCTTTATCACCCGTCATGTGCCTTGAGCAGCCACTATCCAAATACCAGCAATTTTTGTTGACCTTGGCTGCAAGACACTCCTACACAAGCAAATCATGTCATCTTAGGTACCCAAGTTTTCTTGGGTCCTTCATGGTTAGTCAAGTTGGTTCCTTTTGGAACCCATACCCTTTTAATTTTTCTTTTAGTTTTCCTTTTCCTATAGTCACATGTATTTGCTTTATGTCCTATATTTCCACAACAGAAACAGGTGATTTTCTTAGTTTTTGTTTCCCCAGCTTTAACAAAGAAATTGCTAAGAAGTTTTTGCTTATTCCTTGGTTTGTACCCTAAGCCTGCTTTATTAAATACTGCACGTTGACTATTTAGTATCATGTTTAACTTTTCTGAACTATATGTAAATTTTTCAACTAAGGGTTTGTATTTGTTAAGTTCTTTAGTTAATGTTTGATTTTCTGTTTTTAAATCATTTAGTTCTTTTGTTAGATCCTTGTTTAAGACTTGTTTATGGTTTGAAAGTTCCTTAGTTAGTTTTTCATTATCTTTAGTTAAGGTGTTAGTCTTCTTAATTAAAAGTTGATTGCTTGTCTTAAGTTCTAGATTTTCTTTGGTAAGATTATCTTTATCCTTAATTAATGAATCATGCTTATGAATATAAGTTTGATTAGTTACTTTTAGTTCTCTGTTTTTAACATTTATATTCTTATACTCAATCATTAATTCATTGAACGCATCATAAAGTTCATCAAAAGAAAAATCAGGATGCGTATCGGAAGTTACCTCGTCTTCGTTGGCCATGAAGCAGAAATTGGCCTTTTCTTCTTGTTCCTCGTCAGAAGAGGAGGATGATGAGTCGAAGTCGGATAGTGTAGTGACAAGAGCTTTCTTCTTCTTGTACTTACTCCCCTTCTTCAGTAAGGGGCATTCAGCTCTTATGTGACCCGGCTTCTTGCACTCGTAACATCCAATTCCCTCGTTTTCTCTTTCCTTACCTTTGTCCTTCCGGTAGAAATTTGAGGGCCCTCTCCTTTGATGATAGGACTTCTTGTGGTTGATGAATTTCTTGAATTTGCGCACAAGAAGAGCCTCACCACCATCTTCCTCATCTTCTTCTTCTTCACTGCTGCTGCTGCAAGATAAGTCCTTGTTAGAAGAAGTAGATTTTAAAGCTATTACCTTTTTCTTATGGGAAGACTCTTCCTCGTGTTGTTTCATGGTGAGTTCGTGAGTCATCAGGGATCCAAGGAGCTCCTCAAGTGGAAGCTTGTTCAAGTCTTTAGCTTCTTGGATCGCTGTCACTTTAGCTTCCCACAACCTCGGTAGACATCGAAGGATTTTCCTGACAAGCTCACTGTTAGTATAGTTCTTGCCAAGGCTTTTTAGGCCATTGACAATATCAGTAAACCTAGTGAACATGGATGTGATAGTTTCATTTGAATCCATTTTAAATAGTTCATATTTATGAACCAAGATGTTTATTTTGGATTCCTTGACTTGATTCGTGCCCTCATGGGTCACTTCAAGTCTGTCCCAAATTTCTTTTGCTGAATTACAAGTTGAAATCCTATTGAATTCATTACGGTCTAAGGCACAATAGAAGACATTCATTGCTTTAGAGTTTAATTGTGCCTTCCTCATGTCATGTTCATCCCAATCCGTTTCTAGTTTGGGTACCTTGACACCATCTATATATATGGATGGGATGTATGGGCCATTTACAACAATGGTCCACATCTCATAGTCTTGGGCTTGGATGAATATTTTCATCCTAGCCTTCCAGTATGAGTAGTCGGATCCATTGAAGAAAGGGGGTCTTTGGGTGGACTGACCCTCAATGTGAGAAGATCCAAATGGGGTTGTCATTTTGATCTTTTAACTCTTGAGTGGAAGAGTTTTTGGCTCTGATACCACCTGTTGCCCAGATAGACAACCCAAGAGGGGGGGGGTGAATTGGGTTTTAAAACAATTTGGATAATTTAAAACGTTATGGATGATTAATTAAAAACTATGCCAAGTTATTTAATTAATTACTATGTGCTGTGAGCAATATGAAATGAGAAGAGGAAGAGACAATCAATCACAAACACAAGTTTTATAGTGGTTCGGAGCTATCTCTTGCTCCTACGTCCACTCCCCAAGTTTCTCTTGGGAATACACTATAACCCCCTTGGATTACAGCCGGTTGTTTTGCAAGCTCACAACCAAACTTGTTGTTTTACGAGCTAACAACGAACTCGGTCGGTTTTCCCAGGCTCACCGACTAGAACCAACCCCGATTGTTTTCCCGGGCTCACAATCAAACCCTTTCACACGTTGGTTTTAAAACTGGCTCACCAACTAACCTTTTTCCCTTTGATTCAATCCCCCGATTGAACCAAGTAAATACACGTAGTAGAAAGAAAACAGAAAATAAGCTTCTCAAAAGCAGGTATGAAACAATATATTCAAGGATGAGTTTAGAAGCCCTCAAACGCTTTTAAGCTTAAGTAGAGGAATGGCTTCTTGACTCTGGTCTCCTCTTGGATGAGTGATCGACTTGAATGTAGGAGGAGGAAGCTTTGAATGCTGGGGAGAAGTTGGTGGCGCAGTAAATGCTGATCTCCCCTTTTTCTCGTTGAAGAGCACTTGCAAAGCTTGAAGACTTGAATGCTTGGAGTGGAATGTATGTTCTCTATTTTGCTACAGTCTTCTGTGGCTATTTAAGCCAACCCCCACGGAAACTAGCCGTTACTCCACTTTTTCTGGCCGTTCTGCACACTCTGCGCAGCCTGACAATGTGACCGTTGGTGGGTTGGAGTCGACTCGCGCGATCAGGAGTCGACTCGGCTGTAGCGGGAGTCGACTCAAGCTTTTCAGGAGTCGACTCGGCAACTGTTCCAAGTTTGAATTAAAGTTGCCGTCACGACTGGGAGTCGACTCGTCTTGGCCCGGAGTCGACTCGCCAACTTCTGGCGCTGACCTGGCAATTTTGGAGTCGGCTTTTCCTCTGTAGACCGTGGATACAAATTTGAATTTTGCCCTCTCGAGTCGACTCGACTGTCCTGGGAGTCGACTCGAATCTCAGAGCCCGAACTCCCGATTCTCTGTCTTTTGGCTCATCCAGTCTTGGAGTCGACTCGAACTTCCTTGGAGTCGACTCGGCTCTCAGTTTCCGAAAGTTGGTCTTCTGCCTTTTGACGTGAAGCTTGTCTTGGTGTCGACTCGAGCTGTCTGGGAGTCGACTCGAATCTCAGTGGCAGTAACATGGTTTTCTCTGTTGATGGTCGCACAATCTTGGAGTCGACTCGCGTAATGCGGGAGTCGACTCGAATCTCAGAGTCCATAAAACACTCTCTGACTTTTTCTTTGTGCACCGGTGGGAGTCGACTCGCGTTCCACTGGAGTCGACTCGAATCTCAGAGTCCATAAAATACTCTCTGACTCTTTCTTTGTGTACCGCTGGGAGTCGACTCGCGTTCCACTGGAGTCGACTCGAATCTCAGAGTCCATAAAACACTCTCTGACTTTTTCTTTGTGCACCGCTGGGAGTCGACTCGCGTTCCACTGGAGTCGACTCGAATCTCAGATCTGAAAGACTGCTCTTCTATCCTTCTGTCTGTTTTCAGTCGGAGTCGACTCATACTGATTAGGAGTCGACTCGAGCTCGTGCCAGTGACCTTGATACGCTTGGAGTCGACTCGTGAAACTCGGGAGTCGACTCGAGTCTCAGACATTGGTTCAGCAGACTTCTTAACTTATCCAAAATACTGTAAACCATGTCTAGAAACACTTGAGCAGGATTTTCACTGAAACACTCAATTGAATTCATTAGTAATCACACGATATACTCAAATGCTTTGAGCTCATCAAAATCAAACGGGGTTTTAATCAATCACTCCACAAATATAAAGGTAAAGGGACAAATAAGTTTGAAAATTATAGTAAGAGATAATATTCACTTGAGGGGGAGCAATATGTAACAATAAAAAAAAACAAGAAAGTTTAAATTTTTAATCAAAATTTCTGAATTTGGCACATACCTCTCATGCCTCGATACATAACCTGAAACTCTTGCTTTATCTCAAATTTTTGGAGTTTCATCCTTAACCAAATACAAAAGAAAGGGGAAGAAAATCAAAAGTTCTAATTGGCAATATTTGGATGAAAGAGGGGGAGTATTCACTCTCAAATTTGAAAAGCTGAAATTCAGCAACTTGAGCTCCTTCTAAAACAAAACTCCTAAATTCAATATAAGTATCAATCTGTTTATACTCAATGTTGCCCAAGGTGACAAGCCAAGAGTGGGGGGGGGGGTGAATTGGTTTCTTTTAATTTTAACTATCTTACTTGTGTTAAATGATGAGTTAGTGATCTTAAACAAATCACAATACAAACAACAAGAAGTATAGTGGTTCGGTGCTCTCCTTAGCACCTACGTCCACTCCCCAAGCGACCCCTTGGGAATTCACTATAATCCCGCGGATTATAGTTGGATTGTTTTCCGGGCTCACAATCCAAAAACCTTTGTTGGTTTTACGGGCTCACCAACGAACCTATACACTTTGGTTTTCCGGGTTCACCAAAAACCTTTGTTGGTTTTACGGGCTCACCAACGAACCTATACAATTGGTTTTACGGGTTTACCAACAACCTACGTTGGTTTTACGGGCTTACCAACAACCTATGTTGGTTTTACGGGCTCACCAACGAACCTTTACAATTGGTTTTCCGGGTTCACCAATCAACCTATTCCGTTGGTTTTGCGGGCTAACCAACCAACCTTTACAAGTAGTCTAATAAACAAAGGAAGAAGATTTAAACTCCTAGATGAGCAAATATAACAATATAATCTACAAAGAAGAGTTTAGAGAATATTTATCGCTTGATGTGACTTCTCTCTTCTTTGTCAAGGATGCTTCACTCTTCAAGGGTGGATGGAGCTCTTGATGACTCTTTGAATCTGCTCAACCACTTTCTTTTGATTCTTGAATGAAGCACTTGGATGAAGCTTGCCTTGCTAGGGTTCTCTCTTGAATGCACTTGATGTATTTTCCCAAAGCTTGCTTCCTCTGATGAATACTCCCTCTTAAATACTTCTCCAACCTCCAAATAGTCCTTTCTGACCGTTGGATTGAAGAAACTAGCCGTTTATAGCCGTTGGGAGTCTAAAAAGCACTTCTGCACAACTAGCCGTTATGCTTCTGCCCGTGCTTGGGTCGGCTCAACCTGTCCTTGGGTCGACCCAACTTTCACTTGGGTCGACTCAAACATTCCTTGGGTCGACCCTCTCAGAATCCACAGAAACTTGAAATTCAGCCTTCCTTCACTTGGGTCGACCCAACCTTTCTTTGGGTCGACTCAAGGTTCAGTTGGGTCGACTCAACTTCTTCTTGGGTCGACCCTAACAGGGTTTCCAGAGAACATTTTCTGTCTTCTGTTCTGTCTTGCCTTTGGGTCGACCCTCTCAGGGTTTGGGTCGACTCAAGCTTGGGTCGACTCAACTACTTCTTGGGTCGACCCTCTCAGTAAATCCAGAGAACCATTTTTCTGTCTTGTTTTGAGGATCTTGATCCTTGGGTCGACTCATGCTTTTCTTGGGTCGACCCAACTCACTGTTCATCTTTGCCATTTTTGCAGAAGTGTGCCAAATGTTTTCTTGATGTGCCGGGGTCGACCCAATCATCCTTTGGGTCGACTCAATCCACACTTTGCTGCATCTCAAGGTTAGATTCATTCAAATGAACAATGAAATGTATCTATATCAATTAATACAAAATATACTGAGAGTAATAAACTTATAAATGAAGTATCGATTTAACTTATAACATACTCTAGATAATTGCTTGTTAATCATCAAAATAACACTATCATCCTCAATCTCCCCCTTTTTGATGATTACAAAATAAAGAGTATGAACCTTTTGATACTTATTTTAAAATCAGTTTTTGAAAGGGCTTAACTTGCTGAATTTCAGCTTTTCATATATAAGAGTGAAGTCTCCCCCTATATCATTCAAATGTTGCCAATTTGACTTTTTGAATTACTCCCCCTTTCATTTATAATTCATTAAAGATGAAACTCCAAAAATTTGAGATAAAACATGAGTTTCAGGTTATGTATCGAGGTGTGAAAGGTGCGTGCCAAATTCTGAAATTATATGTGCCAAATTCTGAAATTTGATATAAATTTTTGACTTGATCATTTTCATTGTTGCAAATTGCTCCCCCTTGGATGTATATGCTTTCCTATATGATTTTCAATTTGTTTTACAAATTATTTCTCTTTCTTTCTTTACTTCTCCTCTTATTACTCTATCTTTACTTCTCCCCTATTACTCTTTCTTTACTTCTCTCCCTTTTTGTTACTCTATTTACTCTATCTTTACTTCTCCCCTATTACTCTTTCTTTACTTCTCCCCCTTTTTGTTATCATCAAATAGGTACATGGAAAAAGACACAATAACAACCATTCAAACTTCATTGATCAAAATAGGAACATTTTAGTAATTTCATGCCAAAAACAAAAGCAAATACAATGTTCCTCAATCAAGGTTCAAAATACATGATCAACACAAAATACATATGAGAACTAGATATCTAGCCTAGGCTCTAAACAGAAATGCTAATATCAGCCTAGGGAGTATCTAATGGCTGTGATCTAATCCTCATCCTCCTAGTATACGTGGCGAGGGGAGGTCGGCTCTGTAGCTTCTCTTTCCGCACGTTGGATCCGTAAGACTCTCCCGGATCGCTTGGCTACGGCTCTCTTGGGTCCCATTTCTCCAAGATCGTGAAGTAATCTAGTGTCCGGAGATGATTGGAGGAGATTGGAGAGTGGGGAATAAGGTTTTCAGAAGAGGACAAAGGGTAAACAGTGCCCTAAAAAAGCTCACGGGTCCCCCTTTTAACAGTAGGGTCCCGACGTTGGGTCGACTCAAGAATTTTCTTGGGTCGACTCAACGTTGGGTCGACCCTATTCTAGGTTGGGTCGACCCAAGTTCAGAAATTTTTCTTTTCTCTTCCTTTTCGCTTCAAATAATTTTTCTTGCTTCCAATCCTTACAAATTCTTTCTGAGACAATGATACATGAGTAAGGAATCTATAGATTACAAGTTTGACTCATATTTCATGGATTTTTAGAAATGGGAGGAATGTATCATGAGACTGCTTGCTCCCTTTTATATCTCTTCAATAAAAAGGATCACATATGCCTAATTTCCTCCTTAGCGTGCAGACTCTATCTTCACTCAAGAGTTTTGTGAATATGTGAGCTAATTGTTTTTCAGTACATATATGCTCAATACATATGTTTCCATTTTGCACATGATCCCTAATAAAATGCTATCTTATTTCTATGTGTTTGGCTTTAGAAATGAGACATTTAAGATGTGAGCCAAAAGAAATCTCTAAATGTAGATTCTAAAGATATTTTTTTTTTTTTTCAAATCAAGTGTAGATGGAATCTTTTTCAAGTTATTTAAAGGAGTATCAAGAATAATATTCAAAGAAGGCACGAATGAAAATTCAACACCTTTATATATATATATATTAAGTATATAGCAAGATGAGAGCAATCTAATTAATTTTCAGAGTATAGTATAAGAGCAAATAAAGATCAAAACTTATATACTCGAAAACATAAGATTATGTTGAATCCTTAATTCTTAATGACTTCAAAGTTCTTTCATGATATAAAAGTATTGGGGCATATATACCAAAACATGAATTTATGCAGTGTAGGATACATAAAATTCAAGGCTTTGAAAGTTCTTTTAGAGCTCTCTTAAAAACTTTCTTTTACTCCTTTAAAGATCATAGCATCAAAATCAATTAAAATGAATTGGCTCAGGATTGAAACACCAAAGTGCAAGCCAATAAGAACTCATAAGTAGATTCCAAGATAAATTTTCAAAACTAAGACAGATGGAATCCTTTTCAATTAAATTTTCAGAAATAAATGATTTACCGATGAATACAGATGGAAATCCAACTTTCAAAAGATATTCAATGAAGCACAAAGTTTAATACCACTTTACATTTAGTATTCTTTGTCTCATCTTTAGATGCGAATTTATACGATTAAGTTCTATATGATCTCTCACTCTGAAATTTTCTTTCTCCCCCTTAATTAATCATTCCATTTGAGAGTTTAGAGTTTGAAGATAATTTTCAATAAAGAGATTGAGTATTTAAAGCTCCCCCTCAAAAGATGCATTTTCTTTCAAACCTTTTTTTTTTTTGCTCTTCTATAATATCAAGAATGTAGAGTGATCTAGAATTTTTCAAAATTTATAGCAATCACTCTTTTTAATCTTTCAAGAATAAATTATATTTTTTCTTATTTTTTTTAATATGTATGAAAATATTAATCAGAAAATAATTCTTTTGAAGCTCAAATTTCTTTCAAAAGTAATTACATTTTCTTTCCTATAAGAATTATTGAAGTGAGTTGAAATATTCTAAGCTTTAGAATCATTAACTCTCTTCTTAAAAATAGCTTTTCTTTTTAATGATAGAAGCATTTAATTATGTAGGAGTGTATATTCAAAATATTAATTTCTTAGTCATAGTTTTTTTTTTTCAGCAATGTATATATGAAGCACCATAAATCTTTTTAATATCAAAATAATATCATATGTTCAGAACCATTTATTTGCAATCAAGATCATTGAAAAACACATCATTTAGACCAATTTCAGTACACTTATAGGATAAAAAATGATATGTTTCAGATGCGTATCGGAGCAAACAACCAAGGTATCCAAAGTAATTCTATTTTTCTTAAACCGTAGTTTTCATCTAGAAATCATATTGAGTTATTCCCCAAAATGATGCAATCATTGAAGTATATAATGAAAGTTACAAAAATGCAACGATAGAAGCATTTTTAAATTAAGTTTAAGCTTTTATCCTTAAGGTGTGTTTTCAAGTGATCGAAACTTCATTTGGCTTTTCACAAGCTTTTTATATACTTTCATTTATCTTGTCATTCATTTCCTCATTTTTGAATTTCTTCCTTTAACCACTCAGTGAATATTCTAATCTTCATTTCTTTTGGTTTTACTTTTCTATGCTCTATACTCTATTTGCTCCCTATCCGGTGGAGTTGGAAGGGGCACGAGGTACTACCACTAGCCTCCCTCTTGTGCCGTCCCTAATATGCCCTACACTGAATAGTTGGGTCAAATAGTGCCGGGTACCACCACTAGCCTCCCCATTGGCACCATCCCTATGATGAGCAAAATAGAAAGGTTAAACTGTTTTCTTTAACAACAAGATATTCACTCCAAACTCTCCCTATTTAAATATAATAAATTACGAATTTTATCCCTTCCAAAAGAATGCTCACACAAGTCTCACAAATATGCTGAATATATTATGCTTGCTCTGCTTTTTCTTAAGATTAAAGTATTTACTTAGCTTTTACTTCTCCCGAACAATGTTCATTTTCTTTTTCTTTATATCTCTCTCTTTTTGTTATTTTCAAGTAATTACATGAAAGAGCAGAATAATAAAAAAAAAATAATCTAATATGCTGCATATAAATATATATCATGTAAACAGCATTTCATTATGCCCAATAATTCATAGCTTATCACAAGTTATTCTGAATTAGAGATTTGAGGCATACACTTGTGTATTTCATGGTTATGCATTATACACGCAAGAGTATATTTCAATTTAGGCAAACCATGAAACAAATTTCAAAAGCATAAGTTAGTCAAAATATATGTAGACATGATATCAAGAAATTAGTAATTAAAGACTTTAATCATGCCACAATATGACTTTGCTCAACTGATTTATAAGAGAGATATATGAAATTACCGATTCATTCTGCATTCTTTAAGTCAAATACTTAATAGACTTCTCATGTATAAACTTTTGGCTGAAGAAAGTTCTCTCTTTTGTTTGCATATGAATGTTTATTGTACCTTACGTGGAGGTGTCCTTCAAGTTGAAAATCTCTCATTTCTTGCTTATAGATCCTGCATCATTAGTAGAATCTTTTTCCTTTCTTGAAGGCAAGCCATTAGGTTGTCCAAGATACAAGAATATTCATACAACATATTTCATAACTATATGACTTGACATAAGATATGACAATGATTGAATTTGAGTCACTCTACTCAAGAGATTGCCTAAATATAAGCAAGCACAAGTCACTTGAACTAAAGAGATAAAATATGGTTCAAGGACACCCATGTGAGGCAATAGGAAGATTTATCAAAGTCAAACCAATTTCTTATTTTCAGAAGCAATTTAGCTTAGATTCTATTTGCTTAAGATAATTATCAATAAGATATACCAGTTAAGTTTTAATCAAATTATCTTAAATAGTTGTTTCTATCAAAATTCTGGTTATGATTCAGCTTTCAATACAAATAATCTTGTTTCAGAGAGATAGGCAATTTTCTTTTAGATTAATTAAGATTTTACATTTGACTTATGGGAGATGGTTCAAAGGAATTAATATTCATACTTTTAGAATATTTTTATGCTCAGATTAAACATGACGTGTTAACATTAATCAGTAGAATTTGAGATAATTTTATGTAAGGATATTAATCATTCAATCAAGGATACAATGATTATACTAAATGAAACACTTTAAAGATCAGATTTATTAATCTTAGATTTTTAGAATAGTCTTGAGAATTACTTATAAAGAAAAAAACAATCCATTGTTATAAAACTTTTTAGTAGAATTTCCATTATGATCACGACACATTAATCATTTATGATTGAAACATATGATGCATACATGCGACTTATAGAGTAAAACATAATATATTTCAAATAATCACATAAGGAATGAGTGATATAATGATAAATTATACTCATACCTTCACAAATAATGAAATAAGATTTCATAAGTATTATGCTCAATAAAGTTTTAACATGAAGGTATGAAATCAGCATCAAGTGTTTATACTAGAGAGGAAATTTAGATTTTGTAAACTTGAAGAAGAAGGTTATATATATATCCATTCATTGTTTTCTTATCATGATGCAAGCACTAGAAAGTTTCATGCTAAAATCGTTGAGATAAGATTTAACATATGAGGCATTTAAAAACTTTGATGCAGAGAGTATCGTAATTTTATAAAAAAATAATTTCAATACATGAAGTAGAATGTTAAACCTTATACTAGATTTAATGAATAAATTGAGACTTATCTTTAATTATGTGTCAACGCACCCATTTGTATGAAAATTTCATTTATTCCATGGGTAGCTTGGCACACCTACATCTACACCCTCATATTTTCATTTTGGGTACCCAAGCTTGCTTGGGTCCTTGAGGGATAGTGCATATGGTTCCTTTTGGAATCCAAATCTGTTTAATCGTAATAACTTTACCATTTGATTTATTCGTATTAGAACCATAGATAAAGTTTTATGCCCAATCTTTTTATGTTTGAAATAAGTTATCTTATTTGATGGTTTGCTTGGCGAATTGATAACCTTTTTCTTTAGGGGTTTATTATTGAGCAAAGGAATCCAGCCAAGTCTTGATGTATCAAAAACAGCATGTTGGCTTTCAAACATCGTTTTTAATCTTTCTGAACTTACAGTGAATTTGTTAATAAAAGATTTCAATTGGTTAACTTCTTCACTTAAGTTTTGATTTTCTTTAATTAAATTTTGATTTTTCTGAATCAATTCTTCCGAATTTAATCTTAAGCGTTCATTCTCAGAATTTAATTTGTCTTTCATTTCAGCGGAAGAATTTCTTTCTTCTGACATTTCCAGATTTAGCTTTTTAAGATTTTTATTTTTCGTAGCTAATTTTCTACATTCACCATACAAATCATAAAAAGCATTTAATAGTTCATCATAAGAGAATTCTTCCTGAAATTCATTAGGTGTGAAATCAGATTCAGATTTTACCTTATCTTCTTGTGCCATAAGGCATAAGTTAGTTACCTCTTGTAGTTCTTTGGAGCTAGTATCATTATTGTTGCTCCTCACTTTCATTTTCTTGCTTGACTCTTCCTTGGTGAAGGCTTTCTTGCTTTTTATCTCTTTCTTCCTTTCTTCTTGCTTCCTCTTCTTCTTTGTCTTTAGGAAGCTTTTGAATTTTTCGGTGTTTGGGTATGGGTCCTTGTTTTCATCACCGAATTCTTCATTTGTTGTTCTTTCTTCCAGATTGGGAGATTCAACATCTTTTTCTGCAGGCTCACTGTTAGTGTGTAATTGAAGCACATGTGAGCTAATCTGAATTTTGTCATAAATATTTTCTAAAGTATCCCAGATTTTCTTAGCAGATAAGCATGCAGAGATTTTATTAAATTCAGTTTCATGGATAGCACAATATAGTATGTTCATAGCATTAGCATTCAATTGTGCTAAGTCTTTTTCATTAATAGTGTGAGAGAGTGAGTGAGGGCCTCTAGTAACAATGTACCATAATTCATAGTCTAAAGCTTGAATGAATATCCTCATCCTAGCTTTCCAGTATGTGTAGTTTGTGCCATTAAATAGAGGTGGTCTATTTTTGGATTGCCCCTCACTCATAGAACATCCCACTTGGGTTGTCATGATCTTTAACTCTTGATTGTGAGATCAATGAGTACTATTGGAGCACCTCGCTCTGATACCACTTGTTGCCCAAGGTGACAAGCCAAGAGGGGGGGGGGGGGGGGTGAATTGGTTTCTTTTAATTTTAACTATCTTACTTGTCTTAAATGATGAGTTAGTGATCTTAAACAAATCACAATACAAACAACAAGAAGTATAGTGGTTCGGTGCTCTTCTTAGCACCTACGTCCACTCCCCAAGCGACCCCTTGGGAATTCACTATAATCCCGCGGATTACAGTTGGATTGTTTTTCGGGCTCACAATCCAAAAACCTTTGTTGGTTTTACGGGCTCACCAACGAACCTATACACTTTGGTTTTTCGGGTTCACCAAAAATCTTTGTTGGTTTTACGGGCTCACCAACGAACCTATACAATTGGTTTTACGGGTTCACCAACAACCTACGTTGGTTTTACGGGCTTACCAACAACCTATGTTGGTTTTACGGGCTCACCAACGAACCTTTATAATTGGTTTTCCGGGTTCACCAATCAACCTATTCCGTTGGTTTTGCGGGCTAACCAACCAACCTTTACAAGTAGTCTAATAAACAAAGAAAGAAGATTTAAACTCCTAGATGAGCAAATATAACAATATAATCTACAAAGAAGAGTTTAGAGAATATTTATCGCTTGATGTGACTTCTCTCTTCTTTGTCAAGGATGCTTCACTCTTCAAGGGTGGATGGAGCTCTTGATGACTCTTTGAATCTACTCAACTACTTTCTTTTGATTCTTGAATGAAGCACTTGGATGAAGCTTGCCTTGCTAGGGTTCTCTCTTGAATGCACTTGATGTATTTTCCCAAAGCTTGCTTCCTCTGATGAATACTCCCTCTTAAATACTTCTCCAACCTCCAAATAGTCCTTTCTGACCGTTGGATTGAAGAAACTAGCCGTTTATAGCCGTTGGGAGTCCAAAAAGTACTTCTGCACAACTAGCCGTTATGCTTCTGCCCGTGCTTGGGTCGGCTCAACCTGTCCTTGGGTCGACCCAACTTTCACTTGGGTCGACTCAAACATTCCTTGGGTCGACCCTCTCAGAATCCACAGAAACTTGAAATTCAGCCTTCCTTCACTTGGGTCGACCCAACCTTTCTTTGGGTCGACTCAAGGTTCAGTTGGGTCGACTCAACTTCTTCTTGGGTCGACCCTAACAGGGTTTCCAGAGAACCTTTTCTGTCTTCTGTTCTGTCTTGCCTTTGGGTCGACCCTCTCAGGGTTTGGGTCGACTCAAGCTTGGGTCGACTCAACTACTTCTTGGGTCGACCCTCTCAGTAAATCCAGAGAACCATTTTTCTGTCTTGTTTTGAGAATCTTGATCCTTGGGTCGACTCATGCTTTCCTTGGGTCGACCCAACTCACTGTTCATCTTTGCCATTTTTGCAGAAGTGTGCCAAATATTTTCTTGATGTGCCGGGGTCGACCCAATCATCCTTTGGGTCGACTCAATCCACACTTTGCTGCATCTCAAGGTTAGATTCATTCAAATGAACAATGAAATGTATCTATATCAATTAATATAAAATATACTGAGAGTAATAAACTTATAAATGAAGTATCGATTTAACTTATAACATACTCTAGATAATTGCTTGTTAATCATCAAAATAACACTATCATCCTCACTCAATGTTTTGTAATCATCAAAAAGGGAGAGATTGAGGATGATAGTGGTATTTTGATGATCAACACAATAATTGAGAAAATATCTAATTAGTACTACAAGTTAACATGATACATCACTACTGAGTTCAACACTCTCGATACTTTAGAAGAATGAGATCAAGATATCCTTCAACGATTAATAATGAGATTAAATTTGTGATAGAAAAAGGATGGAGAATTCTAAATTCTAATTTAGCAAAGTTTCAAGTGAAATGTATTCTTAAGGGCAAAATAGTAATTTTAATTGTTAAGAGTATGTAGCACTACCATGGCATACATTCAAAACTGCTTCAAACATATTTTATTGATTGTATGGATAAGTCTAACCTTAAGATGCAGCAAAGTGTGAAATGAGTCGACCCCAACATCGGTGGAGTCGATCCTGACACATCATGGAACCATCAGGCACATTTCTGCAAAAATGGCACGGATGAACAGTAGTGGAGTTGACCCCAAGTAAGCTTGAGTCGACCCCAGGAAAGGAGCCGACCCCAAGGAACCTTAAGTCGACCCTAGCTTCAAGCCTCAAGAAAACAAGTCTCTAGAATTTATTGAAAGGGCCGACCCCAACTTTTCTTGAGCCGACCCCAGATGGAGCCGACCCCAGAAATGCTTGAGTCGACCCCAATGGAGCCGACCCCAACTGAACATGAGTCGACCCCAAGGCTATGTGGTTCAAAATTGTGTCTCTGGAAACCCTGAGAGGGTCGACCCCAATGGAACTTGAACCGACCCCACTATGGCTTGAGTCGACCCCAAAAGAATTTCAATTGACCCGAGTGAAAAATAGCGGAAATACAAGGTTCTGTGTTTCCTGAGAGGGCCGACCCCATTGTAGCAGGAGTCGACCCTAGTGAAAGTTGGGTCGACCCCAGTGAGAGTTGAGTCGACCCCAAGTATGATGAACAGTGGGTTGAGTCGACCCCAAGTATGATGAACAGTGGGTTGAGTCGACCCTAGAAAAGTTTGGGTCGACCCCAGCATGGGCAGAAGCATAACGGCTAGTTCTACAAAAGTACTTTTTGACCTCCCAACAGCGAGTAATGGCTAGTTTTTGAAATCTAACCGATGGGGGAAGTCTAATGGATGTGGAAAACTATTTAAAGTGATACTATTCATCAGAGAAAACATCCTTTTGCAAAATATCAAAGCTCACACAAGAAAGACAAGAGCCCTAATCTTCTTCATCCAAATGCTTCACTCAAAAAGTCAAAAGGAAATAATTGAGCAGATTCTAAGAGACATTAAGAGCTCCATCAACCCTTGAAGAGTAAAGCAATCTTGGCAAAGAAGAGAGAAGTCTCATCAAAGCGATAACTATATTCTAAACTCTTCTTTGTAGCTCATAATTGTTATATTTGCTCATCTAGGAGTTTCAACCTTTTTCTTCTTCTTAATCACCTTGTAAAGGTTTATTGGTGAGCCCGTAAAACCAACGGTGTAGGTTTGTTGGTGAACCCGTAAAACCAACCGTGAAGGTTTGTTGGTGAGCCCGTAAAATCTATTGGGATTTGTATCCTAAATGTCAATCGTCAGCATATTGATGATTGAATTTTGTAAATGAATTGACAAATTAATAAAGTGTTATTTGGCATTATTCATCATTTCATCTTCAAATGAACTCTTATATGATGAAGTCCTTAGGACTTATGTTATGATAAAGGAGGATTTATCTTTGAGTCCTTAAACTTGTTCGCGACCAAATGATATGTTGTTACTAGGACAACAGCATTATCGAGATTAGGTCGTTGTGTGACATATACGTTGGTTGTCCTCTTAACCAAGGAGTGTGGAAATACTGGTATGCCACACAGGTGAAGTGTAGGAGTACATTTCACTGAACGTGACCAATTCCGGAATGCTCTACTGTCGAGAGATGTTCCGAGTGGATATGGGTATAAGTTTGGCCCTCTGACCTGAGACCGCAACCTGTGACTAGCAAGCAACTCACTGTACTTTGGTACCGGACTACCTGAATTTCTAATTCAGTGACGGAAAGTCACTGGGTGCAGTCAAGTACTTGCATAGTTAGTTGTGAGTAAAGATGGAATTGACCCCTCCTGAAAACAGAAGATAATGTCTTGTGATTAATTTAGCAAAACCTTGGCCAGGGTAATCCCAGTGAGGAGTCACGGGATATCTAAAGTTAATCACATAATGGATGTACTAATTATAGGGTTGACAGTGAGCTCTAAGTCATCCTGGCATTAGGAGTCAAAGGGATTGAATTATACAGTAACCATAGTTCAGGGTTCCAGAATATTTGCTTCGCATATATTCGGCCTATCCGGACGTCGGGTACCATTGCTAGATGGTCACATCGATTAGTGTAGGAAATTGTTCCTATACTACCGGCTTAGGTTCGAACCTATGAGGTCATACGCATAGAAGATTCCTGATTGATCAAGAAAGTTGATGAATGATTAAGAATCATTCAGGGGTAATTTGGTCAATTTGATTGGTGAATTATCTTATAAAATAATTAAAGTAATTATTGAAGGATTAATTAGTAATTAAATTACTAATAAACTCAACTTGATTGAGTAATTGTGCTAAGGATGAACCAAATTAAATTGGATTCAAGTTTGGGCTCAATCAGGATTTTGACCTCATTAGATTAGGTCAGAACCAAAAAGGACTTAAGCTGATCAAATTAATTTTAAATTAATTTGTTCTTAATTGGGGATTGACCTAATTGGATTAGGTCCAACACAAAGTAATTAATTCAATTTGATTGAGTTTGGATGAGCCAAAAATTGAATTGGATTCAATTTGAGCTCAATCAAGGTCTGACCTGATTAGATTGGGT
Organism: Phoenix dactylifera; assembly: GCF_051530095.1. Taxonomy (NCBI): domain Eukaryota; kingdom Viridiplantae; phylum Streptophyta; class Magnoliopsida; order Arecales; family Arecaceae; genus Phoenix; species Phoenix dactylifera. The sequence goes on from NC_143202.1 coordinate 16,610,674, forward strand.
TCAACCAAATTGCTTTGTTTTAATCCGGGTTTGACCAAATTTGATTAGGTGCAACCCAAGAGGATTAGGCTTAGATGATGTGGCAATTAGTAGTGACATGGAATTGGATTTTATGAATTTTAAATAAACCAAAATTATTGCATGGCGCATGGACCCATTGCTTGACACATGGCGACATTATTTGTTGTTTGAATTTGAATTCAAACATTAAGCAATATATTAAATGATTTCATACATCAAATAACTTTTCTAGCTGGCGTGCGAACCTCTGAATCATTTAAATTCGAAATTTAAATGAAATATATGCGACAAGAGGTAGGAAAATTCTGCTGTATGGATTTCAAATTCCTCCCCTCTTGCACATGTGTTTAAAATTTGAATTTAAATCAGATTTGGTTGAGATCTGATTTGGGTTGTTCCTATTTCTTTGCATGTGCCAACTAAAGGAGGTTTTCTGAAAATAAATTTCGAATTTTGAATGAAAATTCGGAGGCCATTAAAAGGGGTCAAACATGGGCACCGAAAACACATTCATTGCAGCCTTCTTCCTCACTTGCCTCCTCCTCCTCTTCTTCTCCATTTTAGATAGGGTTTTCAGGGTGAATATCTAGAAGATTCAAGATCAGATCTGAGTTCTCTACTTTTCTTACAAACCTCATCTCTATCTGCTTTAAGATGATTGATCAAGAGTTGATTGAATCCCGGCGGGCAGATTTCAGCTTTCAAGTATTCTGCAGCTGCTAGCACTGTTGCGGAAGAAGATCCTTCAGGACTTCGCGTGTACTTCTCATAGAGGCCATTCGTGTGCGTGGCTGCAAAGTCAAGAATCAGATTCACAACTTTCATCCATCATAAAAGGTATTAATCTAGCATTAATCATTTATTATGGTGTCAAGGTCTAGGTCCGATTCCCCGAGGTTTTACCCTCTTTTGGGGCTCCTCACGGAGATATCTCCAGAATCCATTCGATGGATATTCGAAGACTAATTGGAATAGAGTTCTTAAGTTTCAGATCTGATAGTTAATCATGCATAAAAGTTTTAGCATAATTGTTTAAACGATTCCGGCATAATCCTATGTGTTCTTAATGTGCTGATTTCTAGATTTGATCTTGTAAGCATGCATGAATTAAATTGTTTGATTCATTTTTCTGCTGTATTTTTGAAACTTTAAAAGAACTACATGTGGCTTAATTTTCCTTGTGAAGGGGTACGTAGGCAACCCGATCAGGTTCAGCCATGGTTTTCAAAAAAAAAAAAATTCAGCATGCTAAACACCAAAGAACCTAGGAATAACTTTTAGTAGTATCAGAGCCAGGTTTATGTTTAAACTTTTATGTTTTAATTCTTGTAATTAAATCTGAAATCATTAACATGTTTAGATTAGATCTAAAGTGTTTTTTATGATTGATTTAATTGCTGATTATGCATGATTAAGTAGATCTGAAATTTTGGATGCATATGATGCATGTTTGTGTTAGGATTAGTAACATGAATAAATCTGAAATCATAATATTGTTTAGATTAGATCTAAATAAAATTTATGATTCATATGATCTCTGATTTTAATGAACAAATCAGATATGAAAATAAAAGTGAAAAAACAAATACATAAGATGTATGTTGTTTGTATTAATTCATGTTGTTATGTATATGTGATGCATGAACATAAAACATAATGACTTAAACATAAATTAAATCTGATTACATGTGATTAATTACAAAAACTCAGATATGAAAATGTATTTTAAAAACTGAAAGATTGTAATTAATATATAATTAAAAAAAATATGCAATGATCAAAACTTTCATAAGTCTAAACTTAATTGAGAATTAAGTGTTATGAAATAGAATTGTAACTCAATTAATTGATATTGCATAATTCTTTGGACATATGGGTTAGCTTGAATCAAGTTCTTAGGATTGGGTTAGACCTAAGGATAGAATCAAACATGGTCTAATTAGAGTTAATTTATCAAATCTAATTAAGTAGTACTAGATTAGGTCAAGGAAACTCTAGGTTAAATAAAATAGTTGTAGATTGATCAATTCCATGTCTTTGATTAGACCAAGATGGAACTTGATTTAGGCTCAGAGGTGTAGCCCGAGTCATTTGAGTAATCAAATTGAAATTGATTAACCAGTCGGTGTCTAAGGTAAGTTTGGCAGTTTTGATCGGTGGTTTTTAATTGGGAGCTACTCGCACTGATTCGTCTTTGTCGAGTTAATGGCATATCCCTTCCACCGATCTCACTTACCTAGCCGACATGGTCAATCATATTTTGATTGGATCACTTAATGATTCGAGTTAGCCCATGCCTTAAGAAAAATCAGTATGATTGATTTAGGTGTCTCCTTAACCGGTTTGAGTCTAATCTGATTTGGTGAAGTCAGTGGGAGAAATTAGACTAACCGGATCTTCTCATCTATCCTAATTATGAAATTCTCTAAAATTATTAGGTCTTTAAAATGAAATGGTTATGGGGATAACTAGGTCATAGCCTTCCATTAAGTTGGGTGATAATGGGTCCAATGTTTTGATAATTATCGGAGGCACCACACGCCTGGTACTTATCAAGCATTGGAATTGTCATTCAATATATGATGAGTTAAGTGTACCTTCAATAGGCGGTCAGGTGAGCCGAGCCACACTCAGGCTTGGTCGTCTATTAGTTGATTAGACTTAACCCTATCATTTAATGGTTGGACCTGACTAGGGTATTCGGTGGAGGCGCCACACGCCTGCCGGAAAACCTAGGGCAAAATCATCACTAGAAGTTGCTTGGTGAAGCAATTGGTTAAGAACCTACCAATAGGTGCATATGGGTTGGCCGAGCCACACTCGGACCTATATGTAATCTATTGGGTTCTAGTGCCCACTAAAGAATTAGGAGTAATTTTTCGAACTAGAGGTAGAGGCTACCAATTTGTATAAAATAGTGGAAATACCTTTAGACTAAAGTCCAAGTCTATTGAGTTTAGTCAATTCATATACTAATAGCCAAATTTTTTTTATGCAGAAATGGCCACTAATTTGTCACTTCGCTCATTGTTGGACAATGACAAGTTGACTGGTCCAAATTTCAATAATTGGCATAGGAAACTGAAAATAGTACTAGAGCATGAGAGGATCCTTTATGTGATAACGGATCAAGCACCTGAGCAGCCCGCTGCTAATGCATCAAGATCGGCTAGAGACACTTATCAGAAGTGGCTTAGTGACCGGATTACTGTTCGATGCATCATGTTGGCAGCAATGAGTGATGAGTTTAGTAGGCGTTTTGAGAATACGCAGTCGGAAGATATCATTCAAGTGTTGAATGAATCATTCGGCATTCCTAACGACGTTGAGAGGCACAAAACTAGTTGTGCCATCTTTAGCGCCCGAATGAAAAATGGGACCTCGGTAACTGATCATGTATTGTACATGATTGAGTTGATCGAGCGTCTAAGCTCTCTTGGCTTTCCCCTTCATGATCAATTGGGGAAGGATGCCATACTAAACTCATTGCCTGAATCATACCATCATTTTCTCACTCATTTTCGTATGACGAAATCTGTAGTGAATTATCACCAATTGTTGGGGTTACTACAGACATTTGAGAATGACCACCAACTTCTTAAGAAGATGGTGAACTTAATGGGAGGTTCATCCAAAGGTCGCTCCTTTAAGAAAGGAAAAAAGAAAAATAAAATCCAAAAGAAACAGGTGCACCATGCTCAGCCTAGTCAGAAAAAGAATAAAAAGGCTGATCAGAGCAAGGCGGAGTGCTTCTTCTGCAAGAAGCAAGAACATTGGAAGAGGAACTTTCCTCTTTACATTGCATCCCTCGATCCGAACCGGCCTAAGAAAAGTGGGCAATCAGTTGCCAATCAAGGTACTTATATGATAACACCTTGCAATTTTTCTATTTGTGATAATTCGACCTGGGTATTGAATACCGGTAGTCCTTTTAATATTTGCAATTTGTTGCAGGGGCTACAAGTCAGTAAGAGGTTTGAAGAAGGAGAAAGGTTCCTAAATGTTGGAGATGGAAGACCAGTTCCAGTTCTAGCTTTAGGAATTCTTAAACTTGAATTCAGCTCTCATGTAAATGTCCTTAGTGATTGTCACTATTATCCAAGTTTTCTATTGAATATCATTTCTGTAGGCCTTTTGGCCAAAAATGGTTATGAAATATCAATAAAAAAGGATTATTGCAATGTCATTTGGAATGGTGTTGTTGTAATGAATGGAATTCTGAGTAATGACATGTACATTTTGTCACAGCCTATTCATGTAATGTATAAATCCAATTAGCGCCCTAGAATAGATAATGTCACGGATGTCTTCCTTTGGCATCATAGACTAGGTCATATTAACAAGAACAGGATGAACAGGTTAAGTAAAGAGGGAATCCTTGATGTTAATGATTATGAATCATTGACAACCTGTGAATCATGTCTTCTTGGTAAAATGACCAAATCACCTTTTATCCGAAAAGGTGAACGAGCCAGTGATTTATTGACCCTTGTACATTCTGATGTATGTGGGCCAATGAGCACAGATGCTAGAGATGGGTATTCATATTTCATTACGTTTACAGACGACCTTTCTAGGTATGGTTATGTCTATTTAATGAGACATAAATCTGAATTATTTGAAATGTTCAAATTATATCGTAATGAAGTAGAAAAACAAACTGGAAAGAGTATTAAAACTCTTCGATCAGATCGAGGAGGTGAATACCTCTCCAGTGAATTTTTGACATATCTAGGAGAAAATGGGATTCTCTCCCAATGGACTTCTCCTGGTACACCACAATATAATGGTGTGTCAGAAAGGAGAAATCGAACTCTGTTAGACATGGTTCGATCCATGATGGGGCTTGCTAATCTGCCCATATCCTTTTGGGGATATGCTCTTGAGTCCGCCTGCTATATTCTAAATAAGGTTCCAAGTAAGTCTGTAAATAAAACACAACATGAGATGTGGACTGGACGCAAGCCGATGCTCTCTCATCTTAGGATTTGGGGGTGTCCGGCGTACGTCAAATGTTTAAAGACAGACAAACTTGAACCCAAGTCTGACAAATGTTTCTTTATTGGTTACCCTAAAGAAACTAAAGGATATTACTTCTACTTTGCTAAAGAACAAAAGTTGTTCGTAAGCAATAGAGCAATTTTCTTAGAAAAGAAATTCCTTGGTGAAGGAATAAATAGCTCTAATGTTGAGCTTAGAGAAGTTCAACATGTAGAAGATCCGACACCATCTACTGAACTAGTTGAGTCGGATTTGATTAGATCAGATCCAGAACCCATATTAGATGCACCATTAAGCCGATCGGGTAGAGTACCACATCAGCCGGACAGATACTACGATTTCTTGGTCCGGGATGGGGATCCTATCGAACTTGATGAAAACGATGTGGATCCGATCACATATATGGATGTAATGCAGAGGTATGACTCTGATAAATGGCTTGGAGCCATGTAATCCGAAATGGAATCCATGAAGGTCAATGATGTTTGGACATTAGTTGACCCACCCGAAGGAATTAAATCCATAGGGTGTAAGTGGATATTCAAAAGGAAACGGGGCGCAGACGGAAAGGTAGAGACCAATAAAGCCCGTCTGGTTGCCAAGGGTTATCGTCAACGTTATGGTATTGACTATGACGAGACATTTTCTCCTGTGGCAATGCTCAAGTCCATTCGGATTGTGCTTGCGATAGCAGTACATTTAGACTATGAAATCTGGCAAATGGATGTAAAGACCGCATTTCTAAATAAAGATTTAGAAGAGGAAGTGTATATGATACAACCTGAACTTTTTACATCTGCAGATGAGTCTAAAGTGTGCAAGCTTCAAAAATCCATTCATGGATTAAAGCAAGCTTCACGGAGTTGGAATATACGTTTTGATAAGGTAATCAAAACATATGGCTTTATTAAGAATGAAGATGAACCTTGCATTTATAAATGGGCAAATGGTTCAGTTATTATATTCCTTATTTTGTATGTGGATGACATTCTTTTAATCGGGAATGACATTCCTGCATTACAAGGAATAAAGGTTTGGCTATCATCTCAATTTGCCATGAAGGATTTGGGAGAAGCATCTTACATCCTAGGGATGAAGATCCATAAAGATAGATCTAGAAGATTGCTTGGATTATTCCAATCCACATACATTGATACTATACTGAAGAGGTTTAGTATAATTAATTCCAAAAAAGGCTATTGTTGACCCCCTAATGGATTTTGATGAATACAAAACACTAGAGTATAATTCCATTTATCTTAACAATTTAATTGAGGAATTCATGTGATTAATTGAGAATATTGTTAAGAAATGTCTAGGCTAGTTCCCATAATTTTTATGAATTTATTGAAGAATATTTTGAGTTAAAGAAAACAGATCAGGGACAGCCGAGACGTCTCCGGATAGTTTCAGAGACGTCTCTGGCACAAACAGGAAGAACTGGGACACTTGGAGACGTCCCCGGCACCTGCCGAGTCGTCCCTGCGCTAGCAGAGTCGACTCTCTCAGTAGCAGAGTCGACTCTCTCAGTGGCGGCAGAAAGGCAATTTTCAAGAGATATGCGCGAGACGTCCCCACTGTACGCGGAGTCGTCCCCGCAAGTAAAAAGGAGACTTTCCGAGTCGTCCCCAAGATAGCGGAGACGGCTCTCTCAGGGTTTTCCAGAGAATGGTTTTTTCGGTGATAAGGAAGCGGAGTCGACCCTGAGACAGCGGAGTCGTCCCCATGCATAAAGTGCAAACAAGCCGAGACGTCCCCTGGAGGAGCGGAGTCGACTCTCTCAGGGAATTCCAGAGGACATGTTTTTCAGAGATAAAGAAGCGGAGTCGTCCCCAAAGCAGCGGAGTCGTCCCTATTCAAAAAGTACAAACAAGCCGAGACGTCCCCTTAAAATGCCGAGTCGACCTCAGACAACGTAAAAAGTGAAATCTTGTAGCCGAGACGTCTCTCGTTGAAGCGGAGACGTCCCCGGAGCGCCTGGGACGCGACTGACAGCTTTTCAGGTTTGGTTTGAATTTCAAATCCTTTTTACTTTGTCTCTAACGGCTATATTTGCTTTTTTGGGCTATAAAAGGGACCTCTTAAGTGCTTCTCAATAACTCTTCACCAACCCAAAGCTAGATCATTCAAGAGAGAAGTAAGAAAGAAAAGTTCAAGGGAGTGAGTGCATTCAAGTGAAGAAATCAAGTGTTTTCAAGCTTCCCAAGTGATTTCAAGCTCAATCACTCTCGTGCTCTTGGGATTAAAAGCTCACACTCAATCCTACGCGCTCCACATCGGAAGAATCAATATCTCCCACGCTTCCAACGGCAAAAGGATTCTTCCGGGTTCTATTGTTCATAATTGCAATATTTGCTTTTTAGAGCTTTTCCTTTCTTTTGTAAACTCTTTCGTTGTGGTGCTTGTTCTAGTCAAGGGACTTGGAACAAGGGAAAGGCGTCCCAAGCCTAAGTGAAATTGGGGGTTTTAGGGTTTGTTGTGAGCCCGGTGTAAAACAACGAGTTGGGTAGTGAACTCGCAAAACTACCGTACTGTAATCTTGGATTATAGTGGAAATTCTCAAAGGTGATTTGGGGAGTGGATGTAGGAGCAGTGGAAGCTCCGAACCACTATAAAACATTGTGTTTGCGATTGACCTTTCTTATTCCTCCTTCTTTACTTTAGTGCATATATTCGTGTGTTTTATTTTTAATTAGTCAAAAGCTTTTAAAACACCCAATTCACCCCCCTCTTGGGTGACCATCTCTGGGCAACAAGTGGTATCAGAGCCGGTGCTCTGTATATTTCTTGAAAGACCTAACCGTCTTAGCCAAAGATCTAGATGGCAACACCCTTTAACAATGTTCCTGCCGAGGGGCAAGCAACCAATAGACCTCCACTCTTCAATGGGACAAATTATACCTATTGGAAGACTAGAATGAGAATCTTCATTCAAGCACAAGACTATGCCTTGTGGAGGGTTATAGTCAAGGGACCACAAGAACCATCACACATGGTTAATGGCATTCGAGTTCCCAAACCTGAGGAGGATTGGGATGAGAATGATGATAGGATGGCTCAACTTAATTCTAGAGCCATGAACTCATTATTTTGTTCTCTAGATGTAAATGAGTTCAATAGAGTCTCCACATGTACTTCCGCTAAGGAAATATGGGATAGGCTTGAAGTTACCCACGAGGGTACAAATCAAGTCAAAGAGTCTAAAGTGAACATTCTAGTTCACAAGTATGAGTTGTTTAAGATGGAACCCAATGAAACCATCACATGCATGTTTACTCGCTTTACCGATATAATTAATGGTCTAAAGAGTTTGGGTAAATCTTATACTAACCCAGAACTTGTGAGTAAAATTCTCAGGTCTTTGCTGAAAGCATGGAAAGCAAAGGTCACGGCGATCGTAGAAGCCAAAGACCTCAACACTTTGGGATTAGAACAACTACTGGGCTCATTGATGACGCATGAGCTCACAATGAAGCAACATGAAGAAGAGTTGCCGAAGAAAAGGACAATCGCACTCAAGGCTACCTCAAGTGTGTGTGAAGAAGAGAGTAGTGAGAGTGAAGAAGAAAGCCAAGATGAGGACTTGGGTTTGATAGTAAGGAAGTTTAAGAAATTCATGAGAAGAAAGAAACCTTTCCCAAGAAAGAAATTTGGAGGGAGAAATGATTGGGAAAAAGAAAAGGAAAAAGAAAGAGATCCAATCATATGCTATGATTGCAAGAGACCGGGACACGTTCGTTCCAAATGCCCTCAACAAAAGAAGTATTTTGGAAAGGAGAAGAAGAAGGCATTGAAGGCAACATGGGATGATAGTGACACATCATCCTCCGAGGAAGAGAAGGAAGAGACCGCCAATTTGTGCTTCATGGCGTTCGAAGACGACGAGGTATGTCAAAATCCAACTATAAATTTTACTTTAGAAGAATTATATGAAGCTTTTCAAGAACTTATGGGTGATTGTAGTATGTTAGGAGCAAAGAATAAAGAGTTAAAAGCCTCCAATCAAAAACTAAAGGAAGATTTTGAAAACCTATTAATTGAAAAGGAGAGCGTTAAAAATATTAACACTACTAACCTAGAAATCAAAAATTCAAAACTTAGCATTGAAAATGAAAAGGCAAAAACACTAATTAAGGAATTAAATCTAAAAGTAAAATTCCTACTTGATAATAATACCTCACTTGCACAAAATGTTGAATCCCTTAAAAAAGATAAGGAAGAACTAGTTAAAGAAAATTTGAATCTTAAGAATGAGGTACATAAGTACAAACCAATTGTTGAAAAATTCACACAAAGCTCTGAAAAATTAAATCTTATTCTTTCAAATCAAAGAGCTGTTTTCAATAAAGCCGGATTAGGATATAAAACTAACACACAACAAAAATACCTAAAGAATTTCTTTGTAAAAGCAAAAAATGTAAAAACTGAAAAACCTACATGCTTTCATTGTTGGAAGAATGGACATAAAGCCTACTCTTGTATTCAAAGAAAGATCCAAACTAACAAGAGTACATTTATGAAAGCTAAAAACATAACTAAAGTATGGGTGCCTAAGGGAACCAACCACACTAACCACGAAGGACCCAAGAAAACTTGGGTACCTAAGAGCTTCACATGATCATTTTGCAGGTATGTCTGGCAGCCGGAAACAAAAAGAGAATGTGGTATCTTGATAGTGGTTGCTCAAGGCATATGACCGGTGACAAGAGTCTCTTCATCACCTTGGAATCAAAAGAAGGAGGAGTAGTCACATTCGGAGACAATGCTAAAGGTCAAATCATTGGTGTTGGTAAAATCTCCATATCACCCTCCTCATTTATTGATAATGTATTGTTAGTCAATGGACTAAAACATAATTTATTAAGTATAAGTCAATTTTGTGACAAGGGATTTAAAGTATCATTTGAATCATCACTATGCATAATTAGTAGTCCAATTGATAATGAGATCATACTCACAGGACATAGGCATGGAAATGTTTACATGGTAGATCTTGATGATCTCACCATGAAGGATGGCCAATGTCTTGTAGCCATGAATCCCAAAGTCAATGAGACTAGTTGGTTATGGCATCGTAGGTTAGGGCATGCTAGCATGGATTTAATCTCAAAATTAATTACAAAGGATCTAGTCAAAGGACTACCAAAAATAGACTTTGAAAAGAATAAAATTTGTGCTGCATGTCAATTAGGGAAACAAACAAGAAGTTCTTTCAAGTCTAAGAACATAATCTCAACATCAAAACCCTTAGAACTAATTCACATGGATTTGTTTGGACCCACTAGAACTGCTAGTCTAGGGGGTAAGAAATTTGGTCTTGTAATTGTTGATGATTTTTCACGCTTTACATGGGTTTCATTTCTTGCACACAAAGATGAGTCCTTTCCCGCCTTTATCAAGTTTCATAATAGGATTTCAAATGAACTCAATCTTAAACTAAAAGCAATTAGGAGTGATCATGGTACCGAGTTTGAAAATCAGTATTTTGAAAAATTTTGTGAAGAAAATGGTATCAATCACAACTTCTCGGCACCTAGGACACCCCAACAAAATGGGGTGGTAGAAAGGAAGAATCGCACACTAGCAGATATGGCTCGTACCATGTTGTGCGAATCGGATCTACCAAAGTATTTTTGGGCTGAAGCAATAAATACTTCATGTTATATCTTAAATCGTGCTTTAGTTAGATCCATCTTCAAGAAAACACCTTATGAGTTGATAAAAAGTAAGAAACCTAATATAAGTTATTTTCATGTTTTCGGTTGTCGATGCTTTATTTTAAACAATGGAAAGGACAATCTAAGTAAATTTAGTGCTAAATCAGATGAGGGGATCTTCTTAGGTTATTCCTCATCTAGTAGAGCATACAGGGTCTTCAACAAGAGAACTCTCGTTGTTGAAGAATCCATTCATGTTGTTTTTGATGAAACTAATGGAAATTCTTCTAGAAAAGAAGAAGATGGTGATGTAGGTATACTTGAAGACCAAATGAAGGAACTCTCCACTCAAGACAAACAACATGAGGATGATATCAAAGAAGATACAAATCAGCGAGATGAAGAAGATCAACCTCCTTCAAGAAATCAAGATCTTCCCAAAGAATGGAGGTATGCACATGGTCATCCAAAGGATCTAATCCTTGGTGATCCTTCACAAGGTATAAGAACTAGATCCTCTTTAAGAAACACTAGTAATTATCTTGCTTTCATTTCGCAAATAGAGCCTAAATCACTAGAGGAAGCTGAAAAAGATGATAATTGGATGAATGCTATGCAAGAGGAATTAAACCAATTCGAAAGAAATGAAGTTTGGACTCTAATGAAAAGACCCCCTAATGTTTCAATTATAGGCACCAAGTGGGTGTATAGAAATAAACTAGATGAAGATGGAATAGTAATAAGAAACAAAGCTAGGCTAGTGGCCAAAGGATATAATCAGGAGGAAGGAATAGATTTTGATGAAACTTTTGCTCCTGTTGCTAGGTTAGAGGCTATTAGACTGCTTTTAGCATATGCATGCTTCATGGATTTTAAACTCTATCAAATGGATGTAAAAAGCGCATTCTTAAATGGCTATATAATGGAGGAAGTTTATGTAGGACAACCTCCAGGTTTTGAAAATCACTTACATCCAGATTATGTGTATAAATTGCATAAAGCATTGTATGGACTTAAGCAAGCTCCTAGGGCATGGTATGAAAGATTAAGCAATTTCCTAATTGAGAACAAATTTAAGAGAGGAAATGTAGACAAAATCCTCTTTATTAAAAGAAAAGGAAATGACTTATTGCTTGTACAAATCTATGTGGATGATATAATTTTTGGTGCTACTAATGATAGTCTTTGTCAAGAGTTTGCCAAGCTTATGCAGGGAGAATTTGAAATGAGCATGATGGGTGAGCTCAACTTCTTCCTTGGGCTACAAATAAAACAATCAGAGGAAGGCATCTTCATCAGTCAGTCCAAATACATCAAGGAAATGCTGGAAAAATTCAAGATGAAGGATGCAAAGGAAATCAGCACACCCATGAGCTCAAGTTGCAAGCTTGACAAAGATGAAAAAGGTAAAAGTATAGACTGCAAATTGTACAGAGGTATGATAGGCTCTCTACTTTACCTTACTGCTAGTAGACCAGATATATTATTCAGTGTTTGTATGTGTGCTAGATACCAAGCATGTCCTAAGGAATCACACTTGCAAGCTGTTAAAAGAATATTTAGATATCTAGTAGGGACATCTAATGTAGGTTTATGGTATTCTAAACAATCTGACATAAACTTAATTGCTTATTCCGATGCTGATTTTGCCGGGTGCAAACTCGACAGAAAAAGCACAAGTGGCACATGTCAACTCTTGGGTGCCAATTTGGTTTCTTGGTTTAGCAAGAAACAAAATTCAGTTGCCTTGTCCACAGCTGAGGCTGAGTACATTGCAGCTGGAAGCTGTTGTGCCCAAGTTCTTTGGATTAAGCAACAACTTGAAGACTTCGGTATCAAAATGGATAATATACCAATTAAATGTGATAATACAAGTGCAATTAATTTAACAAAAAATCCTGTCCAACACTCTAAGTCAAAGCATATAGAGATTAGGCATCACTTTATTAGGGATCATGTGCTGAAAAATGATGTGATGATTGAATATGTATGTACTGAAAATCAATTGGCTGATATCTTTACAAAGCCCCTTTGTAAAGAAAGATTCAACTTCTTAAGGAATGCTTTGAGCTTGTATGATCCTAGCAAATGAATTGAACTTGTATTGCATTGTTTTGATGCGCAAACTAGTAATCAACCTCAAGGTAAACATAAGTGAAAACATGAATTCATGTAAGCTAAATGACGAACTGTTTGACTTTCCGGAGGATGGTTACCCTCCCTTGGACTCTTCATGGAGATATTTTCAGAGCCTATTTCATAGGTATTCGAAATTTGGTCAAACATTCCTCATTTCAATATTAATAATTCAAAAATTATTATCAAATTATTATAGGATGTATCATTAAGGGGGAGGATCACAAACAAATTCACTCTAAGTTTATCAAAAGAGATCATGTTGATTAGGGTGATTAAACAAAAATTGGGAGAAGAAAGAATTTAGTCTGAAATTTTTCAGTGCCGGAGACGTCTCTGGCAAATCGCAGAGACGTCCCCCCAGGGGAGACGTCTCGCCTTAGTCGTGGAGACGTCCCGGGGACCGAATGAGGGCTTTTAAAATAGGTCGAAATAGCTCGAGCCGACCCGAGCTTTCTCCTTCATCTCCGACCAAAACGAAAAACCCTAGCCTCCATTTGCTCTCCACCTCAAACCCTAGCCTCCGTTTGCTCTCCATCACAAACCCTAGCATCCATGGCACCAAAGAAGGCTAGGACGATCCGTGAAAGGCGACCTAGGGTAGCGGCCGACGGTGAGGAACGGCGGGAAGAACCCTCCGCGCCGTCTCCTCCGGTTGCTCCGCCAACCACGACTATTTCCTGTGCAAATCGCACAGTCACGACAGGAAGGTACATAGATTTCTCCTTTTTAGATCATGAGGGGTTCTCTATTGGAGAGAGACTCCGAGCCCAAGGGTGGGAACACTTTTGTACCCTCAATACCTCGACCTACCCCGGCCTAGTTAGAGAACTTTTTAGCAATATGGCCTTAGGGGACCTAGGGTACACTGGATATGTCCAAGGGACATTAGTAGAAGTCAATGAAGATGTCCTATCCACTGTCTTACAAATTCCTAGGGACGGTGAGGCTCCAACCTCACATCCCCAAAGGGAGTCAGCCCTAAATTTACTTTTAGGAAGAGAGGACTGCGGCCCTCTTGATGTTGTCAATTCCCAGGACCTAAATGCAGAGATGAGACTTCTCTTAAGTATTGTCAACCGGGTCCTATTTCCTAAAACCGGTCGCTTCGATTTTGTTTCGGAGCGAGACTTAGTTATAATGCACCACATCCTACTAGGGATCCCTCTAAACCTCCCTAGACTCATGCTAAATTACATTGCCCTATGTCATAGGTATTCTAGGTTTAGTATACCCTATGGCATGATCTTTACCTTAATCTTTAAACACTTCAAGGTTCCCATTCCAACAAATGAACCTGCAAAGCCCTTGAGAAACACCGACTATTACAATGAGGGCACAATGAGAAGAATGGAATTTCATAAGATAGACGGATCGTGGGTCAAGGTACCAAAGAGAAAAACCCAAATCCTAGAGCCTGAGATCCCACATCATGAGTCTGACCATCACTCTCCTCCACCTAGCCACATGGATATCCCTGATATTCCCTCCAGCTCAGCTGGACCTTCCACATCCATGCCACCACCTCCTCCAGTTAGTGGGCCCTCCTTCCTGTCAGAGGATCAGATGCGCACCTTAGCATCTGCCATTTGCCAGCAGATGAGGGAGGAGATGAGATCCATGATTTCTACAGAGTTGGCCCCCATCAGAGCTTCACATGAAGGGCTTCTACAAGAGATGAAGGATATTAGAAGTCAAATTGAAGCTACAACACAAGAAATAATGGGTGTGGGTGCCACCCAAACCATCAGATCAATAGAGCTCAAGGACAGCTTGAGGAGCATTTCCAAGAGTCTCAAAGAGCTGACAAAACCAGATGGCAACGTGGGCACCTTGGTTGCCCAACTCAGAGGGAGAATTGAAATGGCAACCATAGAGTTTGAAGCACTTGTGGTAGGTTTCCACAAGTCACAGGGAGATCAATTTAAGACCCTCATGGATTCCATCAATGCATTCATAGATGCAGCTTGTAAGGTTTATGAACAAAATACAGCTGGTAGGGCCCATGAGCAACGTCGCCCTTGAGGGACATTTTGCAGGCTCTTCTTTTTGTAAATCCTAGGCTGTTTTGAAACACTTTTTGTATTAGAAATCAATACTTGTAATGATTTCTTCTTTTGACTATGTACTGACTTCGAAGATTTACAATGACATATGAATGACATACAATTTCTTTTGCAACCCTGTGTACATTTCCAACTCTGTATATGTAAATATGAATGTGTCTCTTGATGTGTCATAAGAATCTCATAACATACATTATGTATTCAAATTTGGCACAACTTATCAAAGCATATGAAACAGGGGGAGCACAACCTGAATATCAAAGGGGGAGTAAAATGAATGCTGAACTCTTTAATAAAGATAACTTGAATATCCTTGAGTGGTTAATTATATTATACTATGAATTGAGTTTTAAGCACCTAATGATAACTTGTCCCCTTCATTGTTGATGACAAAAAGGGGGAGTAGATATTGAATGTGGAGATATTGAAAGGGGGAGTAGATATAATTGAAAGGGGAGTAGATATATAGAAAGAACCAATATGGATATTGAGATATAATTGAAAGGGGGAGTAGATATATAGAAAGAACCAATATGGATATTGAGATATAATTGAAAGGGGGAGTAGATATATAGAAAGAACCAATATGGATATTGAGATATAATTGAAAGGGGGAGTAGATATATAGAAAGAACCAATATGGATATTGAATATGGAATGCAAAAACCAATATGGATATTGAATATGGAATGCAAAATTTATAATCATACTCCAAAGTTGATTTAGAAAAGATAAAATTGAAGAATATTGACTTGATTCAAATTCAGCATCAATATTTCATTTTAACTTGATTCAAATTCAGTCGATATGCTAAAATTGCTTAAGAGCTATAAAGTTCAATCCCATGCAATTATGCACACTGTATCTAGCTCTAATCAAAACATTATACTTGTACATCTGATCAAATACTGTGTATATGTTTAAACTTCAAATTTTTGCATATACTCAGTGTTTTGTCATCATCAAAAAGGGGGAGATTGTTGACCCCCTAATGGATTTTGATGAATACAAAACACTAGAGTATAATTTCATTTATCTTAACAATTTAATTGAGGAATTCATGTGATTAATTGAGAATATTGTTAAGAAATGTCTAGGCAAGTTCCCATAATTTTTATGAATTTATTGAAGAATATTTTGAGTTAAAGAAAACAGATTAGGGACAGCCGAGACGTCTCCGGATAGTTTCAGAGACGTCTCTGGCACAAACAGGAAGAACTGGGACACTTGGAGACGTCCCCGGCACCTGCCGAGTCGTCCCCGCGCTAGCGGAGTCGACTCTCTCAGTAGCAGAGTCGACTCTCTCAGTGGCGGCAGAAAGGCAATTTTCAAGAGATATGCGCGAGACGTCCCCACTGTACGCGGAGTCGTCCCCGCAAGTAAAAAGGAGACTTTCCGAGTCGTCCCCAAGATAGCGGAGACGGCTCTCTCAAGGTTTTCCAGAGAATGGTTTTTTCGGTGATAAGGAAGCGGAGTCGACCCTGAGACAGCGGAGTCGTCCCCATGCATAAAGTGCAAACAAGCCGAGACGTCCCCTGGAGGAGCGGAGTCGACTCTCTCAGGGAATTCCAGAGGACATGTTTTTCAGAGATAAAGAAGCGGAGTCGTCCCCAAAGAAGCGGAGTCGTCCCTATTCAAAAAGTACAAACAAGCCGAGACGTCCCCTTAAAGTGCCGAGTCGACCCCAGACAACGTAAAAAGTGAAATCTTGTAGCCGAGACGTCTCTCGTTGAAGCGGAGACGTCCCCGGAGCGCCTGGGACGCGACTGACAGCTTTTCAGGTTTGGTTTGAATTTCAAATCCTTTTTACTTTGTCTCTAACGGCTATATTTGCTTTTTTGGGCTATAAAAGGGACCTCTTAAGTGCTTCTCAATAACTCTTCACCAACCCAAAGCTAGATCATTCAAGAGAGAAGTAAGAAAGAAAAGTTCAAGGGAGTGAGTGCATTCAAGTGAAGAAATCAAGTGTTTTCAAGCTTCCCAAGTGATTTCAAGCTCAATCACTCTCGTGCGCTTGGGATTAAAAGCTCACACTCAATCCTACGCGCTCCACATCGGAAGAATCAATATCTCCCACGCTTCCAACGGCAAAAGGATTCTTCCGGGTTCTATTGTTCATAATTGCAATATTTGCTTTTTAGAGCTTTTCCTTTCTTTTGTAAACTCTTTCGTTGTGGTGCTTGTTCCAGTCAAAGGACTTGGAACAAGGGAAAGGCGTCCCAAGCCTAAGTGAAATTGGGGGTTTTAGGGTTTGTTGTGAGCCCGGTGTAAAACAACGAGTTGGGTAGTGAACTCGCAAAACTACCGTACTGTAATCTTGGATTATAGTGGAAATTCCCAAAGGTGATTTGGGGAGTGGATGTAGGAGCAGTGGAAGCTCCGAACCACTATAAAACATTGTGTTTGCGATTGACCTTTCTTATTCCTCCTTCTTTACTTTAGTGCATATATTCGTGTGTTTTATTTTTAATTAGTCAAAAGCTTTTAAAACACCCAATTCACCCCCCTCTTGGGTGACCATCTCTGGGCAACAGCTATCTTCCGATGGGCCATGGAATTAACCTCTCTAAAAGGGATTGTCCGACAACCCCTCAAGAAAGAGAGAGTATGGATTGAATTCCATATGCTTTGGCAGTGGGATCTATAATGTATGCCATGACATGTACTAGACCAGATGTGGCATACTCACTAGGAGTAGCGAGCAGATACCAGTCTGATCCAGGTAGCAACCACTGGAAGGTTGTAAAAACCATCCTTAAGTATTTGAGAAATACTAAAGATCAGTGGCTTGTCTATGATGATTCTGACTTAAAACTTGAGGGATATACTGATTCAAGTTTTCAGTCAGATCAAGATGATAGCAAGAGCGTGTCAGGATATATCTTCACTCTTAAGGGTGGGGCCATCTGCTGGAAGAGTTCCAAGCAGCATACAGTGGCAGATTCTCCATGTGAAGCAGAATATATCGCAGCATCTGATGCCGCTAAGAAAGCTGTATGGTTGCGGAAGTTCATCACCGAGCTTAGAGTGACACCCTCCATTGATGGTCCAGTGCCTGTATTTTATGACAATACTGGAGCCATAGCTCAAGCAAGAGAACCCAAAGCACATCAGCGGACCAAGCATATTCTACGTCGCTACCATCTGGTTCGAGAGATCATCGATCAAGGTGATATTGATCTTCAGAAGATTGACATAAAAGAAAATCTGGCTGACCCATTTACCAAAGTCCTCGGCATCAAAGAGTTCGATGAACACAAGTCGAAGATGGGTATTAGATACTGTGCCGATTGGCATTAGGCTAAGTGGGAGTTGTTGGGATTTGTATCCTAAATGTCAATCGTCAGCTTATTGATGATTGAATTTTGTAAATGAATGGACAAATTAATAAAGTGTTATTTGGCATTATTCATCATTTCATCTTCAAATGAACTCTTATATGATGAAGTCCTTAGGACTTATGTTATGATAAAGGAGGATTTATCTTTGAGTCCTTAAACTTGTTCATGACCAAATGATATGTTTTACTAGGACGACAGCATTATCGAGATTAGGTCGTTGTGTGACATATACGTTGGTTGTCCTCTTAACCAAGGAGTGTGGAGACACTGGTATGCCACACAGGTGAAGTGTAGGAGTACATTTCACTGAACGTGACCAATTTCGGAATGCTCTACTGTCGAGAGATGTTCCGAGTGGATATGGGTATAAGTTTGGCCCTCTGACCTGAGACCGCAACCTGTGACTAGCAAGCAACTCAATATATTTTGGTACCGGACTACCTGAATTTCTAATTCAGTGACGGAAGGTCACTGGGTGCAGTCAAGTACTTGCGTAGTCAGTTGTGAGTCAAGATGGAATTGACCCCTCCTGAAAATAGAAGATAATGTCTTGTGATTAATTTAGCAAAACCTTGGCCAGGGTAATCCCAGTGAGGAGACACGGGATATCTAAAGTTAATCATATAATGGATGTACTAATTATGGGGTTGACAGTGAGCTCTAAGTCATCCTGGCATTAGGAGTCAAAGAGATTGAATTATACAGTAACCATAGTTCGGGGTTCCAGAATATTTGCTTCGCATATATTCGGCCTATCCGGACGTCGGGTACCCTTGCTATATGGTCACATCGATTAGTGTAGGAAATTGTTCCTATACTACCGTCTTAGGTTCGAACCTATAAGGTCACACGCATAGAAGATTCCTGATTGATCAAGAAAGCTGATGAATGATTAAGAATCATTCAGGGGTAATTTGGTCAATTTGATTGGCAAATTATCTTATAAAATAATTAAAGTAATTATTGAAGGATTAATTAGTAATTAAATGACTAATAAACTCAATTTGATTGAGTAATTGTGCTAAGGATGAGCCAAATTGAATTGGATTCAAGTTTAGGCTCAATCAGGGTTTTGACCTGATTGGATTAGGTCAGAACCAAAAAGGACTTAAGCTGATCAAATTAATTTTAAATTAATTTATTCTTAATTGGGGATTGACCTAATTGGATTAGGTCCAACACAAAGTAATTAATTCAATTTGATTGAGTTTGGATGAGCCAAAAATTGAATTGGATTCAATTTGAGCTCAATCAAGGTCTGACCTGATTAGATTGGGTTCAACCAAATTGCTTTGTTTTAATCCGGGTTTGACCAAATTTGATTAGGTGCAACCCAAGAGGATTAGGCTCAGATGATGTGGCAATTAGTGGTGACATGGAATTGGATTTCATGAATTTTAAATAAACCAAAATTATTGCATGGCGCATGGACCCATTGCTTGACACATGGCAACATTGTTTGTTGTTTGAATTTGAATTCAAACATTAAGCAATATATTAAATGATTTCATACATCAAATAACTTTCCTAGCTGGCGTGTGAACATCTGAATCATTTAAATTCGAAATTCAAATGAAATATATGCGACAAGAGGTAGGAAAATTCTGCTGCATGGATTTCAAATTCCTCCCCTCTTGCACATGTGTTTAAAATTTGAATTTAAATCAGATTTGGTTGAGATCTGATTTGGGTTGTTTCTATTTCTTTGCATGTGCCAACTAAAGGAGGTTTTTTGAAAATAAATTTTGAATTTTGAATGAAAATTCGGAGGCCATTAAAAGGGGTCAAACATGGGCACCGAAAACACATTCATTGCAGCCTTCTTCCTCACCTGCCTCCTCCTCCTCTTCTTCTCCATTTTAGATAGGGTTTTCAGGGTGAATATCTAAAAGATTCAAGATCAGATCTGAGTTCTCTACTTTTCTTACAAACCTCATCTCTATCTGCTTCAAGACGATTGATCAAGAGTTGATTGAATCCCGACGGGCAGATTTCAGCTTTCAAGTGTTCTGCAGCTGCTAGCACTGTTGCGGAAGAAGATCCTTCAGGACTTCGCGTGTACTTCTCGTAGAGGCCATTCGTGTGCGTGGCTGCAAAGTCAAGAATCAGATTCACAACTTTCATCCATCATAAAAGGTATTAATCTAGCATTAATCATTTATTATGGTGTCAAGGTCTAGGTCCAATTCCCCGAGGTTTTACCCTCTTTTGGGGCTCCTCACGGAGATATCTCCAGAATCCATTCGATGGATATTCAGAGATTAATTGGAATAGAGTTCTTGAGTTTCAGATCTGATAGTTAATCATGCATAAAAGTTTTAGCATAATTGTTTAAACGATTCTGGCATAATTCTATGTGTTCTTAATGTGCTGATTTCTAGATTTGATCTTGTAAGCATGCATGAATTAAATTGTTTGATTCATTTTTCCGCTGTATTTTTGAAACTTTAAAAAAACTACGTGTGGCTTGATTCCCCTTGTGAAGGGGTACGTAGGCAACTCGATCAGGTTCAGCCATGGTTTTCCAAAAAAAATAAAATTCAGCATGCTAAACACCAAAGAACCTAGGAATAACTTTCAAAACCAACATAGGTTTTTGGTGATCCCAGAAAACCAAAGTGTAACGGTTTTTGGATTGTGAGCCCGAAAAACAATCCAACTATAATCCGCGGGATTATAGTGAATTCCCAAGAGGTCGCTTGGGGAGTGGACGTAGGTGCTTAGGAGAGCACCAAACCACTATACTTCTTGTGTGTTTACATTGGTTATTGTTTTAACTTCACTCACTCATCAATTAACTCAATTAAGGTAGTAAAAATTTAGAGAAACCAATTCATCCCCCCTCCTCTCTTAGCTTGTCACCTTGGGCAACAGGTCCTTTGACTTGCGGCGCTTCAGCTACTTACAGTGAGGTTATAGTAGTTTGACTGCACATATACATGGTCTCTAGTCATATGAATCCTTGTAGTGTATATTGGCTGCAGTAAGTTCACTGTAGGAGTAGGGTATGCACCTACATAGAATCTATCAATCTTGATAGATGAGGAGTGATCCTATATGATTTATAAGACTGAGTTCGTAAGACCTCGGCCAGAGCAGTACGTACAGTGGAGAAAGAGTTTTCCACTATCGAACTTAAGTCGAATAAATTTAGACATATGACAGACGATGGGGTTTGACAAGTTATCCATGACCTCCATTCTGTAGGGATTCACGATAGAATGACTGTATCATATGATAACTGCACCTAGAGGTTCATCATTCCATTCTGCTGGGTAGCCACTATATACTGCTAGGTGTCACTGGTGGATGGTGAGACTCACAGGGATCATCTTGATGGTCGATAATCCCTGATGAGTTGAGTTGGAATTGTTCCAACCCATTGAAAGGAGTTTTCAATGATATTGTGATAGAGATCGCAATATATCTCACTACCAGTCAGAATAGAACCTATGGGGTTATACACATTAGAGGTATTGACCGATTCGATGGTTGAATTGTGATAAGGAATCACAAATAATCAATTTGATTGATAATTGGTTAACTCGCTAAGAGTTAGTGAGTTGAAGAAGGAATAATTGCAATTGGATTGCAATTTAATTTAATTAATTGGACTTGATCACGAGTCCTACTTGGAGTAGGATTCTTGGAGTCCTAATTGGATTAGGATTTCAAATTAAATTAGAGTCCTACTTAGAATAGGATTTCTAAAGTTCTAATTGCATTAGGACTGAAATTTTAACAAGTCCTAATTAGATTAGGATTTCTTAAGTCCTAATTAATTTAATCTAATTAATCTAATGACTCCTAATTGGATTAGGATTGAAAAGTTCAATTGAGTCATGGTTCAATTAAATCCTAATTAGATTAGGATTTGAAATGAAAGAAAAAGGGTGCACTTAATCCTATTTGGAATAGGATTGAACCCATACATTAGACCCAATCCTCCCCACTTAATTTGATTAAGTGGGGGCTGATTTAAATGGATAAGAGGGAGGGGCGTACACCCCTCCCTTGGTGTTAGATATATGCCCTAGAAGGCAATCTGGCTGACACATTATTAATTCTGGGACATAGTTTTGTACTTGACTTTATTATTATTGAATAATAAATGAGCATCTTTTTTATTCATATTATTTATGTGTCTATGAATCGTCCAAGAAATTAATAAGATGATGATACATATTCTCAAGAGTTCAGAATTTGAGCCATGTATCATTGGTGATTAATTTCTAAATGCTCCTGATCAATGGATCATCACGAGGACGGTGATCGATCCGATCAGTGCACAGATCGCTTTTCTTATGGATGGACGAGATTCGAGTCCATAGTGTAGGGACACTGAAGTGATAGTGCAGGTGCTTATTAGACAACAAGGGTACTGAGTATGACCAAGACAAGAAGTCACTTGGATGTCTATCCACTCGTCAGTGACTTACTTGATGTTGCAGTAGTGTGACTAGTCCTTTGACCTGCGGTGCTTCGGCTACTCACAGTGAGGTTATTGTAGTTTGACTGCACATATACATGGTCTCTAGTCATATGGATCCTTCTAGTGTAGATTGGTTGCAGTAGGTTCACTGTATGAGTAGGGTATGCACTTATATGGAATCTATCGACCTTGATAGATGAGGAGTGATCCTATGTGATTTATAAGACTGAGTTCTAAAACCTTGGCCTAGCAGTATAAACAGTGGAGAAAGAGTTTTCCACTCTCGGATTCAAGTTGAATAAATCTAGACATATAACAGACGACGGAGTTTGACGAGTTATCCATGACCTCCGTGTTAGAAGTATGCCCTAGAAGCCAATTTGGCAGGCGCATTATTTTATTCTAGGACATAATTTTGTACTTGACTATTTATTATTGAATAAATAAAAGGCATCTTTTTTATTCATGTTCTTGTGTATCCATGAATCGTCCAAGGAATTAATAAGATGATGACGCATATTCTCAAGAGTTGAGAATTTGAGGCATGTGTCATTGGTGATTAATTCCTGAATTGCTCCTGATCGATAGATCATCACGAGGACGATGATTGATCCACTAAGATTAGTGCACATATTGCTTTCTTTGATGGACGAGTCTTGAGTCCACAGTGTAGGGACACTGGAGCAATTGTGCAAGTGCTTGTTAGAGAACAAGGGTACTGAGCGTGACCAACACAAGAAGTCACTTGGATGTCTATCCACTTGTCAGTGACTTACTTGATGTTGCAGTAGTGTGACTGGTCTTTTGACCTGCGATGCTTCGGCTACTCACAGTGAGGTTATTGTAGTTTGACTGCACAAATACATGGTCTCTAGCCATATGGGTCCATGCAGTGTAGATTGGCTGCAGTAGGTTCACTGTAGGAGTAGGGTATGCATCTACAAGGAATCTATCGATCTTGATAGATAAGGAGAGATCCTATGTGATTTATAAGACTGAGTTCGTAAGACCTCGGCCGGGGCAGATTGCACAGTGGAGAAAGAGTTCTCCGCTCTTGAACTTAAGTCAAATAAATCTTGACATATGACAGATGAAGGGGTTTGACGAGTTATCCATGACCTCCGTCTTGTAGGGATCCACGATAGAAGGACTGTATCACATGATAACTGCACCTAGAGGTTCATCATTCTATTCTGCTGGGTAGCCACTACATGCTGCTAGGTGTCACTGGTGGATGATGGGACTCACAGGGATTATCTTGATGATCGATAAACCCTAATGAGTAGAGTTGAAATCATTCCGACCCATTGAAAGGAGTTTTCAATGATATTGTGATAGAGATCACAATATATCTTACTACCAGTCAGAGTAGAACCTATGGGGTCACACACACTAGAGGCATTGACCGATCCGATGGTTGAATCGTGATTAGGAATCACAAGTAATCAATTTGATTGATAATAAGTTGAAGAAGGAACAAAGAGAATTAATTAATTGGACTTGAAACAAGAGTCCTACTTGGAGTTGGATTCTTGGAGTCCTAATTGGATTAGGACTAGAATTTCTACTTGGACTGAGATTCCTACTTGGACTGGGAATCCTATTTGGAGTAGGACTAGGATTTCTATATGGAGTAGGATTCCTATAATCCTAATGAGATTAGGAGTTTTGAATTAAATTTGGATTCCTACTTGGAGTAGGATTTCTAGAGTCCTAATCGGATTAGGACTTCGAATTCAAATTAGAGTCCTAATTGGATTATGACTAGAATTAAATAAATCCTAATGGGATTAGGACTTCTTAAGTCCCAATTAATTATTAATCTAATGAATCAAGATGACTCCTAATTAGATTAGGATTGAAGGGTTCAATTGAGTCATGGCTCATCAAGTTCTAATTGGATTAGGACTTATCTAGATTAAAACCCAAATTGGTTCACCCTTGGTCCAAACCTAATTAGATTAGGACCTAATCAAGAGTGACCTTCCTAATCCTCCTTAGAGGAGGATTAGGTTAACCATGAAGGAGGGGCACACGCCCCTCCTCCTTTTCCTTGCTTGGTGCGGCAAAGAAGAGGGGTCGGCGCCCCTCTTGGAATTTAATCAAGGAGCTCCAACAAAGTAGGAGCTCCACATGCTATTTAAGAGGAGGCGTGGGGCTAACCTAGGGCATTCATTGAAGCCCTCTCCCTCTCGAATTCGTGGCCCCCTCTCCTCCCCTTTCCTTGGTTCAGCCGCAAGCAAAGGAAGAAAAAGAAAGGTGGCCTCTTCATCCTCCCTTCTTCCTTCCAACGCAGGGAAAAGAAAGAAGGTTGCAGGGGCTTTGATCTTCTTCCTCTCTTCATCCTTCTTCTTCCTCCTCCCAAGCACAATCAAGGGTTGATTAAAAGGGAGGACATCAGCCATCAAAGTTATCTCTACAAGGGAGCTAGCACCCCGGGGAGATAGAAAGCTTGCATCGATTTC
This sequence comes from Phoenix dactylifera, assembly GCF_051530095.1. Lineage (NCBI taxonomy): Eukaryota > Viridiplantae > Streptophyta > Magnoliopsida > Arecales > Arecaceae > Phoenix > Phoenix dactylifera. The sequence goes on from NC_143202.1 coordinate 16,635,793, forward strand.
TGCTTCGTGTGGATACCCGTAGAGGCCGGGCACTTGAACGGCTTCAAGCGAACCTTCATTCAAAAACCACGATCATCAGTTTGCGGTGATCATCTACCCGCACAAGGTGAAGATCTGATCTTCTAATATTTTTAAAAAAGTTTTTAATCCTTATCTATCTACGAACGGTTTTAAACAATGTTCATGCGATGAACGGTTGATCCCGCGCATGCCTCTTCCGCTGCATCTGAAATTTTTGAAATTTTTCTGCGGCATGGGCGGGTATTCTAACAGTGGTATCAGAGCAAGGCATCGTAGATTAAGATAAGGATTAATTATTCATAGGCTTATTAGATCTGAAATTTAAATGATTATGCATGCTGAAAATTTTCTGCATGCAGATTTTTTCTAGGATGCTGATTTTTGCATGCTGATTTTTATGTGATAAAAAGATGATTCTAATTGCATTGCTAATGGGATTACAAAGTTTAGAATCATGATTAGCATGATCAGCAACCTATGTCATGAGATAATCAATTAGATTTCAGATTTAAAAATTATAATTGTTGCATGTGGTGATGATCATAGGATTCAAACCCTTTTGGTATCAAATGTAATGACCTGCGATGTGATCTGTAATGTCATGTAATTTTTCAGATGCTTGTATGCATCTTATTTGATGTTTTGATAGGCCTGCGTGCCTCCTAAAAGGAGATGGAATTTATTATTATTTTTATTTTACATCTGGTTGTATTTCTGTGATGTGATGTACGTCAACGATCAAGTTGAAGACAAGGCATGAGATGAACCGCGATCCAAGTGATTGATGGCGATGGGATCAAGAGTTGATCAAGGATCGAGTCAAGGAGGCTTGGAACCAATTCAAGAGTTGAAGATCAGTTGATCGATTGACGTGCATGTGCTTGTAATACGACCTAATTAGAATCCATGATCATCACCTATTTAAAGTTTAGCTTTATTTGATGCTGTGATTATAACTGCCTGTGATGTGCCGTTTGCATGTGATGTGAATGAGAGTCGGGTAGATAGGTTTACATGTGATGTAGCAAACCCAATGAGACCTAAATTAAAATCTCCTCAATCAAGTCAAGAGTGAACCAACATGAGCGAGTCATATTAGATTAATTGATCTAATTGGTGTCTAGGAAAGCATGAAAGGTGGTTACTTAATTAGGACCTTACTCTTTGAGTAAGGGGAGCCTCCCACCTGCTTACCTGGCCAATTGTTCGATTACCTCTTATGAAGAGCTCAAGTTGCAAACACTAAGACCTGATTAACCAATATTAAGTCAATAGGTCTTCCACTGTAGTAGAGCTGCTAAGGTCTTTCTGATGTTGATTTGTCTCGGCTGGATACAGTGGGCAAATTGCATCGGGGGGGCTGGACCTCTCTATAGACATGAGATGTTGTAGGGTAAAGGTGGGGTTGGGCACCAATAACTGTTAGGTGAGGACCCAATGATGACTTTATTCCTATGGTTATACGGTGGGTCTGACTTAACTAAGAAATGGGACCAATAACTGTTAGGTGAGGTCTTCATGGCTTAGAGACCAAGTTGCACTGCAACATGCTTGAGAAGCATTGTACAAGAGTTGTACACTCATCCATCTATGTGTCACCAATAACTGTTAGGTGAGGTGCCATGTAGATTGGTGAGACCGCAGTACCTACTAGAAACCCTAGTCGCGTAGGATTTCCGTTTTCCTACCAGGAGAGTGTGAGGAATTCAAGAAAATAGTGGGAGGTACATTTGTTCTAAAAGACCCTAGAACAAATAAGGATCAAGTACAAAATTCTAACTAGAATCTTTACTCTATGAGGATTATAATGTCAGCTTCTAGATTTTTAACTCATTATCCTATAGAACAACCGTTTGACCAAAATCCAATTATAAAGACTGGCTCAGCAAATTTCAAAATAGTTTTGAATTATGAGAAATTAGGGTATGAGCTAGACCATGGAATCCCTGTATTACCAATCTGTCCGATCACTGATCAGCGTAAGACGCATGCCAAGTGGATGAACGATGACAATAAAGTTAGGTGCTACATAATGGCATCCATGTCCAATAAATTATAATGCCAGCATGAGAACATGAAGATTGCCAAGGACACATTAAAACACCTGCAAGAGTTGTATGGTAATCAAAGTCACGCAGCTTGGTTTGAATGTCCAAAAGGCTCTTCAAGGCCAAGATGCGTGATGGGCAGTCTATCCATGATCATAGTTTGACCATGATAAAGGACTTAGAGAAGCTTGAGAAGCTCGGCATGATTATGCACAAGGAATTGCAAATAGATTTGATCCCACAATTCCTTCTAGCTTCATATGAACAGTTTACAGTAAATTATCATATGAACAAGATTGTAAGCACCAAAACAGAATTGTTAAATAAATTGGTAACTGTTGGACATACTCGGCCGCTGTGCGGGCCATACCTGCGGGGTCCCTGAGCAGTACAGGGAGGGTCACTGTCAGCATGTCCTGCCGCCTGCCAACGGCGATGGCCTGGTTAGTAGGTGGGTTATACCTGAGGGGTCCCTGAACCCATGGCGAGGCCAGGTCGGAGTCCGGGGTTGGGCGAGGCCTTGGTCGGAGTCGACTCGTGGCGCTGCCTTTGGTGGGGTTTAAGGAAATAGAGTTGCGCCTTCACTAACACCGGTCGGTTTTGGTGTAATGGTAGCGCTTGATCCTGACAACTGGTATCAGAGCCAGAGGTCTCGAGTTCGAAACCCAGGCATCGCGTTGGGGGGGGGAATGTTGGACATACTCGGCCGCTGTGCGGGCCATACCTGCGGGGTCCCTGAGCAGCACAGGGAGGGTCACTGTCAGCATGTCCTGCCGCCTGCCAACGGCGATGGCCTGGTTAGTAGGTGGGTTATACCTGAGGGGTCCCTGAACCCATGGCGAGGCCAGGTCGGAGTCCGGGGTTGGGCGAGGCCTTGGTCGGAGTCGACTCGTGGCGCTGCCTTTGGTGGGGTTTAAGGAAATAGAGTTGCGCCTTCACTAACACCGGTCGGTTTTGGTGTAATGGTAGCGCTTGATCCTGACAACTGGTATCAGAGCAATTGTTGACCCCCTAATGGGTTTTGTTGAATGCAAAACACTAGAGTAAAATTCCATTATATCTTATCTATTTAATTGAGGAATTCATGTGTTTTATTAAGAATATTGCTAAGAAATGTCTAGGCAAGTTTCCATAATTTTTATGAATTTATTGAAGAATATTTTGAGCTAAAGAAAAAGTTCAGGGATAGCCGAGACGTCTCCTGATAGTTTCAGAGACGTCTCTGGCACAAACAGGAAGAACTAGCACAAGCCGAGACGTCCCCGGCACCTGCGGAGTCGTCCCCGCAAGTAAAAAGCAGACCAGCGGAGACGTCTCCTGAAAAAGCGGAGTCGACTCTCTCAGAGAATTCCAGAAGACTTGTTTTTCGGAGATATAACGGCGGAGTCGTCCCCGAAGCAGTGGAGTCGTCCCCATGCAAAAAGCGCAAACAAGCGGAGACGTCCCCGTAAAGCGCGGAGACGTCCCCGAAGCGCGGAGACGTCCCCGTAAAGCGCGGAGACGTCCCCGGAGCGCCTGGGACGCGACTGACAACTTTTTCAGGTTTGATTTGAATTTCAAACGTCTCTTTTTTGTGTCTAACGGCTATATTTGCTTTTTGGGCTATAAAAGGGACCTCTTAGGTGCTTCTAAACAACCTCTTACCAACCCAACACAAGATCACTCAAGAGAGAAGAAAGAAAAAGAGGTTCAAGGGGGTTAGAGCTTTCAAGAGGAGAAATCAAGTGCATTCAAGCCTTCCCAACTGATTTCGTGCTCAACTACTCACTCCCATTCGGCATTCAAAGCTCACATCCAAGCCAACGCGATCCACATCGGAAGAACCATCATCTCCCACGCTTCCAACGGCTAAAAGGGTTCTTGCGGGTTCCATTGTTTATATTGTTATATTTGCTTGTTTAAGAAGCTTTGATTTGTTTTAAACCTTTATTCTAATATCTTGTAACTTGATTCAATCAAGGGATTGAATCAAGGGGTTAAGGTTTGTTGGTGAGACAAAGGGAAAAACCAACGTTGTAAGGTTGTGGTTGGTGAGCCTTTGGGGAAAACCAACCGGGTTGGATTGTGAGCCCGTGAAAACAATCGGTTGGTTCGAGTCGGTGAGCCTGTGAAAACCGACTGAGTTCGTTGTGATCTCATAAAACAACAAGTTGGGTTGTGAGCTTGTAAAACAACCGACTGTAATCTAAGAGATTATAGTGAAATTCCCAAGAGGTCTTGGGGAGTGGATGTAGGTGCTGGGGTGCACCGAACCACTATACATCTTTGTGTTTGTGATGTCTTATCTCTTCTATTTCATGCCATACATTCATGCTTAATTGTGTAATATCTCTAACTTTGTTTTCTATAGAGTTATAAGTGATTTGCTTAGCTTCCACTCCATTCTTACCATAAACATAGATTAAAATTGATCATACAACTATAAGTTAATTTTAGATCAATTGCACCCTAAAGCCATAGTGTAATTGCTCTAGCTTAATTTTCCACTGCTTTACTTGTAATTGCCTAGAGCTTAAGTAAATAACATCTTATTATTCCGCTGCACTCTATTCAAAGTAAAAATTAGGGAACATAATTTTTAAACAACCCAATTCACCCCCCCCTCTTGGCTTGTCACCTTGGGCAACAAGTGGTATCAGAGCAGGTGCTCAAATATTATTTGTAGTCTTAACCGACTAGAGCCAAAGATCATGACAACTCAAATAGATAGTTTTCTAGGAGAAGGACAATCAATTGATACACCTCCACTATTTAATGGCACAAACTATGCACATTGGAAAATACGCATGCGCATCTTTATTCAATCACAGAACTATTATTTATGGAAAATTATAATAAATGACCCTCACACAATCTCTCAAACTTTTTATGAAAAGGACTTAGCACAATTGAACGCTAATGCTATGAACATATTGTACTGTGCTATTCAAAAAACAAAGTTTAATGAAATTTCTGCATGCTTATCTGCTAAGGAGATCTGGGATACTTTAGAAAATATTTATGATAAATCTCAGATTAGCTCTCATGTGCTTCAATCATATACTAACTATGAGACTGCAGAAAAGGGTGTTGAATCTCCCTCAGTCGAGTCGACTCCAAGTATCTCAGAGTCGACCCTCAAGTTAACCGAGTCGACTCCAATAAGGTCCGAGTCGACTCCGAGGCAAATTAGCTTCCTAAAGACAAAGAAGAAGAGGAAGCAAGAAGAAAGGAAGAAAGCGATAAAAAGGAGGAAAGCTTTGAGCAAGAAAGAGTCAAGCAAGAAAATAAAAGTTAGGAGCAACAATGGTGATATTAGCTCCAAGGAACTACAAGAGGTAACTAATTTTTGCTTTATGGCACAAGAAGATAAGGTAGAGTCTCAATCTACTTTTACATCAAATAATTTTCAAGAAGAATTTTCTTATGATGAACTTTTAAATGCTTTTCATGATCTGTATGGTGAATGTAGAAAATTAGCTGTGAAGAATAAAAATCTTAAGAAACTAAATTTGAAAATTTCAAAAGAAAGAAATTCTAATGATGAAATACAAGATAAACTAAATTCTGAAAATGAAATCTTAAGGTCAAATTCAGAACAATTGATCTAGAAAAATCAGAATTTAATTAAAGAAAATCAAAACTTAAGTAAAGAAATTAATCAATTAAAATCTTTTATTAACAAATTCACCGTAAGTTCAGAACGATTAAAAATGATGTTTGAAAGCCAATATGCTGCTTGTGATAAATCAAAACTTGGCTTGACCCCTTTACTTAACTATAAATCTCTAGAGAAAAAGGTTATCAATTCATCAAGCAAACCATTAAATAAGATAACTTATTTCAAAAATGAAAAGAACAGGCATAACAACTTTACCTATCGTTCTAACACAATTAAATCAAATGGTAAAGTTATTACTATCAAACAGATTTGGGTTCCAAAAGGAACCATATGTCCTAACTCTCAAGGACCCAAGCAAGCTTGGGTACCGAAAATGAAAATATGAGGACGTAGACATAAATGTGCCAAGATACCCATGGATCAAATAGATTCGTACAAATGGGTGTTCTAGACACATTGAAACTTAAAACATATTTATGAAAAGTAATTTTTTAAATAAACATAATAATTATAATAATAAGGAAATTAATAATCCTTGCATCTCATCATTACTTTTATTCTAGTATTTGATTAAAGTATGAATTGCATGTGTTGATTAATTTTGGGATATAGAAAATACTTTTAAAAAAATATATAATCAAATCACTTCATTCTTTACTCACTATTGGATAAGTTGCTAAATGATTAATTAATTTATTAAAAATAACTCTATGAACTCTCTATATGCTTGATTAAGAATTATTATCCACGGCATTATTTTTATTGACCATAAACATGAGAATGTGTACTTGGTATGTTTTTGAATATATGTATCAAAGAATCCTTTTTGGCATGAAAACTTACCTTATGCTAGTATGGACCTAATTTTAAAAAGACCTTGTCATCAGTTTGCTTAGATTATCTACTTAAAGGTCAAAGTTTTGCTATGCATGCTAGCTAAGGAAACAAACAAAAATCATTTCTAAATCTAAAGATGTTGTTTCCATCTCCAAGTTTTTCAAAAGCTTACATTGGATTTATTCTTGGAAAATAAAACTGAAGTATTTTTCTGTATTTACTAAATCTTGTAAAAGTGTTTTAAATGATAAAGGCTTTCAAACTGTGAAGATAAAGAGTATCATGGCACAGTGTTGAAAACCAAAATTCTGATAAAGGTTATACAGAAAATAATATTAAATCCAATGATTTCAGCACCAAGGACACCATAAGTAAAATAGAGTTAATAGAATTCTTGAAGAAATGAAAAAGGACAATTATGTATGATAGTCATCTACTCAAATAATTTTTAAAAAAAAAGACTATCATCACTGCTTGTCATACATATGATTTCTATTAAATCTATTGTTGATGAAAATTTTGATCTTCTGGAAAATGGACCATTGCATATCTTTCATATTTTTCAGTCGTACATGTTTGATATGCTCTTATGAAAATAATGCCAAATCTGATAAAGATATTTCTATTCTTGGATATCGTTCATCAAGCAATGCATATAGAGTATTCAATGAAAAGTTTTTAGGTGCAAAAATATCAAGGTATTTTATTCTTTAGGAGACTAATGATTTATTATCAAGATACTAAAATTAAATTATGTATGTATATGGTTAATCTTTTACATATAACAATCTGAAAAACTTGTTAATAATTAGAACCAACTTGGATTTTTCAGATATGCTCTTAATGAAGAAAAAGTGATGACTATTAAAAGACTAAATCAAAAAGATGAAATAGATCTTGATAAGATTCTTGCATAATTAGAAGTAAAGATCATCATTTGCTTGCTCTATGAGCTTTATATTCTAACAAATGAGTGCGTAGAATGGACTCCTATATGCTTACTTAAAGAAGATGTATGTTAAATTACCACCATATTTGAAAACACTCATTATGAATATGTTAAAGCAATATATAATTTGGAACGAGCATCAAAAGAATGATACAAAAGCTTAAGCAACCTTTTTGATAGAAATTATTAGTGATAAATCTTTGCAACAAAAAGAAAAATGTGTGAAATCTTACTTGCTCAGAGTATACATTAATGACATCACTTCTGGTTCTACTAATGAAGAGTTATATTGCAAGGTGAGTTTGAAATATGTATGATGAATGAATTAACATCTTCTCTCAAACTCCAAATTAAGACAAACAGGAAAGGGGATCTTCATTGACCAACGTTAATCCACAAGAAAACTCTTATAGAAGATTGGCATGAAGAAGGTATATCTATGACCCCATCTTGTAGAATTTGAAAAGGATGAGCAAAGTAGATCTATTATTTTAAAAGCTGTATTGAAGCATGATAGAATAATTATTTTATTATACAGCTAGTAGACCAGAATGTATGCTCATTATGTGTCCTTGTGCAAGACTTCAATCCAACTTTAATGAATCATATTTCATTGATAACAAATAAATCATAATCTGAATTTTGATAGAAACAACCGTTTAAGATAAGTTGACTAAAACTTAGCTAACATATCTTAGTGATAATTATCTTAAGCAAATAAAATTTAAACTAAAATGATTTTGGAAAGAAGAAATTGATTTGACCTTGATAAATCTTTTCATTGCCTCACATGCTTAACCTTGAACCATCTTAGTTAATGAAACTATCTCTTTAGTTCAAGTGATATGTGCTTGCTTATATTTAGGCAATCTCTTGAGTAAAGTGACTCAACAAGCAACTATTGTCATATCTTATAATTGAGTCATCTAGTTAAAAAATATGTTGGATGAATGTTTTGTATCTTGAAGAAACTAATGACTCTCTTTCGAGAAAGAAAAGGAGTTTGTTAATGATGCAGGATCCTTGAGCAAGAAAATGAGAGATCTCAACTTGAAGGATATCCCCATGTAAGATACAACAAACATTCACATGCAAACAAGAGAGAGGACCTTCTTCAGCCAAAAGTTCATACATAAGAAATCTAGTAGGTATTTGACTGAAGAATGCAGAATGAAATGGTAATTCTAGATACTTCTCTCATAAATTAATTGAGCCAAGTCAATAACTTAAATCTTATTATGGCATGATTAAGGTCTTTAATTATTAATTTTTGATATCATGTCTATAATTGATTGACTTATACTTTTAGAGATTGTTTCATGGTTCGCCAAAACTAGAATATATCTTTGCATATGTCATAACCATGAAATACACAAGTTTATGCTTAAAATTTTGATCTAAAATAACTTGTGTGAAATTATAAATCCATCAGCATAATGAAAATGTTGTTTGCATGATACACATATATATGATACACAAGATTAATTCTTTATTCTGCTCTTTCGTGTAAATTACTTGAGAATAACAAAAAGAGAGAGAGATAAAGAAAAGAAAATGGATATTATTCAAGAGAAGTAAAATCCAAGTAGAGGCAAACACTCCAATCTTAAGGAAAAGCAAAACAAGCATAATATATTCAGCACATTTGGAAGAGATAAAATTCGTAATTAATTACACTTAAACAGGGAGGATTTGAAGTAAACATTTTAATCTTTCTATATTGCTCATCATAGGGATGGTGCCAATGGGGAGGCTAGTGGTAGTACCCGGCACTATTTGACCCAACTATTCGGTGTAGGGCATATTAGGGACGGCACAAGAGGGAGGCTAGTGGTAGTACCTCGTGCCCCTTCCCAACTCCACCGGATAGGGAGCAAATAGAATATAGAGCATAAGAAAGTAAAAATGAAAGACAAAGTTAATGAAAGTATATAAGAAGAATCAAGTCAATTTTTCTAATCACTTGAAAACACACTTTAAGGATGAAATCAGTGCAAAAGTATATTTAAATAGGGAGAGTTTATTTGAAAAATATTGATTTGGATCCTTGACATGCTTGCTTTTAATATTTTAATGCATGACTTAACACATGATATATTTTGTATATGGTATGATGTCTTGATTTATGGCTTCTCAATATTTTGTAATGCTACATACTTGGACAATTTGATTGAATGGTTGAGTTACTACATAACATCTTTTGTTTGGTTCTATTGAAAAGAAATTTCAGATTTGTCATTCATAATCATCTCTAAAATCTGAAAGTCGAATAAAATTGTAGAAAGGAGAAGAAAAGGATATCTCTATTTAGGCAAAATGAATTGAATTTGTTTTATCCTTCAACTTGCTAGACTTTGATATATAATGTGCTAACTCATACCAAAACTCAACATAAATACAAAGATTCTGAAGGTGCTTTAATGGTATTGAAATATGTATTTTTCAATCGTAATAATTTAAGATGAGCCACAATGTGGAAGATACATGTCTCAAATTATGACTTAGAAAGCCTCTATTGAAAATCCTATGTAATTCAGGATCTGATTTTGTATAAAAGTTTAAACTCCATATGATTACTAAATAAAATGTTAATATAAGAAAAACAGAATTTATTTTGATTGCCCCGATACGCATCCGAAACATATCATTTCTTATCTTCAAAGTATACTAGTATTGATCCAAATGATATGTCTTACGATGATCTTGATTGCAAGTAAATATTTCTAAAATATATGACCTTATTTTAATATTTAAAAAATTTATTGAGCTTCATGTATACATAGCTGAAAAACTGTGATTAAGAAATTGAATTCTATAAATATACATACGTCAATGATCATCTATATGTTTTTCTCTCCTACATTATTAAAGACCTCCATTAATAGAGTGAATGATCTTAAAGCTAGAAATATTTCACCTCACTCAAATGAGTCTAAAAGAAAGAAAATGTAAATGCTTTTGAAAGAAACTGAGCTTCAAATGAATCATTTTGATTAATATTTCAGTACATTTTCTCAAAGTTTAAGAGGAAGCACACCTTGTTCTTAAAGGATTAGAAAGAGTAATTGCTACAAATTTTGAATAATACTAGATTACTCTACATTCTCGATATCATAGAATTTCAGTGTTATTAACGTTTATCACTAAAATCTGAAATTCAACCAAAGAAAAGAATGATTAAAAAAGAATGCATCTTTTGAGGGGGAGCTTTAGATATTCAGTATCTTATCCTAAAGAAACTTTAATTTGATGCATACCTTGATTTTTATGGATTGATTTTGATGAACCTCCTTATATTGAAAGACATGCTTTAATTACCTTGAGATGAGTTCTATAAAGGTTGTCTTATCTCAAACCTTGAGTCTTATGAAAATAAGCTGAAACTTATAGAAAATATATTTTTGAGATTGACAATTTTATTGAACATTATCTTCAAATTCTAAACTCTTAAATAGAATAATCAATTGAGGGGGAGGAAGAAAATTTCAGAAGGAGAGGTCTTATGGAACTTAATTGCATAAATCTATAACTAAAGGAGAGAGAAAGAATACTAAATGAAAAGTGATCCCAATACTCTCCAATATGTATCATCTGAAACTTAAATTGTGTGCCAATTCATATTTTTTGTGTATCAAATTGTGCTTATTTTCTAAAGAAATAAAAGAAAGTCTTTAAAAGAGCTTTAAGAATTGCATGATTTCATATTTTGGTTTTTGTGCCCCAATGCTCTTATTATCATAAAAGAACTTTGAAGTCATTAAGAATTAATGATCCAACATAATGATATATTTTTCAAGTATATAAGTTTTTGATCTTTTACTCTGAGAATTAATTAAATTGCTCTCATGATTGATAAAATACTTAATAGATTGGGCAAAAGATCTTAAATGAACAAGCTTTCACACTTATTATTGAAGAGAGGTTAGATTTCCACTCGTGTTTTCTTTGAATATCATTTGTGGGACTTCTTGAATTAACTTGATTAGAAAACTATCTATGGTATCAAATTAGAAAACTTCTTGGAATCACATTAGATGCGCTCTCATCATAATTTGCTCTAAAATTATCCAAAATGGCTCTGATCTATGCTCATTTATCCTTTTCACTATCTTTTTGATGTTGTCAAAAAGAGGGAGAAATATCTGAGTATATGTATACTCATAATGCTTTATGTGTTGCATTTACTCCAAGTTTTGTCAAAAAGGGAGAGTAGAACCAATATGGAATGCAAAATGCAAAATTTAAACTCATACTTGAAATTTTAATTAGAATCAACAAAATGAAAAGATAAAATTGAAGAATATTGGCTTTAAGACAATTGTCCTTCTGGAAAAGAAAGGGGGAGTCAAAAGTATTTGGTTTTTAATTGTTGTTAGCATCAATATTTCATCAATTTACATCTTAACTTGATTCAAATTCAGTTGATATGCTAAAATTGCTCAAGAGCTACTAAGATCAATACTTATGCATAAGGATAGAACTGGAAATTGAATATTTTGAATTAATGCACATTGTAAAACTGAGCAAATACTGTGTATATGTTATTTTTCAAATTTTGCATATACTCAGTGTTTTGTCATCATCAAAAAGGGGGAGATTGTTGACCCCCTAATGGGTTTTGTTGAATGCAAAACACTAGAGTAAAATTCCATTATATCTTATCTATTTAATTGAGGAATTCATGTGTTTTATTAAGAATATTGCTAAGAAATGTCTAGGCAAGTTCCCATAATTTTTATGAATTTATTGAAGAATATTTTGAGCTAAAGAAAAAGTTCAGGGATAGCCGAGACGTCTCCTGATAGTTTCAGAGACGTCTCTGGCACAAACAGGAAGAACTAGCACAAGCCGAGACGTCCCCGGCACCTGCGGAGTCGTCCCCGCAAGTAAAAAGCAGACCAGCGGAGACGTCCCCTGAAAAAGCGGAGTCGACTCTCTCAGAGAATTCCAGAAGACTTGTTTTTCGGAGATATAACGGCGGAGTCGTCCCCGAAGCAGCGGAGTCGTCCCCATGCAAAAAGCGCAAACAAGCGGAGACGTCCCCGTAAAGCGCGGAGACGTCCCCGAAGCGCGGAGACGTCCCCGTAAAGCGCGGAGACGTCCCCGGAGCGCCTGGGACGCGACTGACAACTTTTTCAGGTTTGATTTGAATTTCAAACGTCTCTTTTTTGTGTCTAACGGCTATATTTGCTTTTTGGGCTATAAAAGGGACCTCTTAGGTGCTTCTAAACAACCTCTTACCAACCCAACACAAGATCACTCAAGAGAGAAGAAAGAAAAAGAGGTTCAAGGGGGTTAGAGCTTTCAAGAGGAGAAATCAAGTGCATTCAAGCCTTCCCAACTGATTTCGTGCTCAACTACTCACTCCCATTCGGCATTCAAAGCTCACATCCAAGCCAACGCGATCCACATCGGAAGAACCATCATCTCCCACGCTTCCAACGGCTAAAAGGGTTCTTGCGGGTTCCATTATTTATATTGTTATATTTGCTTGTTTAAGAAGCTTTGATTTGTTTTAAACCTTTATTCTAATATCTTGTAACTTGATTCAATCAAGGGATTGAATCAAGGGGTTAAGGTTTGTTGGTGAGACAAAGGGAAAAACCAACGTTGTAAGGTTGTGGTTGGTGAGCCTTTGGGGAAAACCAACCGGGTTGGATTGTGAGCCCGTGAAAACAATCGGTTGGTTCGAGTCGGTGAGCCTGTGAAAACCGACCGAGTTCGTTGTGATCTCATAAAACAACAAGTTGGGTTGTGAGCTTGTAAAACAACCGACTGTAATCTAAGAGATTATAGTGAAATTCCCAAGAGGTCTTGGGGAGTGGATGTAGGTGCTGGGGTGCACCGAACCACTATACATCTTTGTGTTTGTGATGTCTTATCTCTTCTATTTCATGCCTTACATTCATGCTTGATTGTGTAATATCTCTAGCTTTGTTTTCTACTTTACTTGTAATTGCCTAGAGCTTAAGTAAATAACATCTTATTATTCCGCTGCACTCTATTCAAAGTAAAAATTAGGGAACATAATTTTTAGACAACCCAATTCACCCCCCCTCTTGGCTTGTCACCTTGGGCAACAGTAACTATCTTAGGGACCTTGAATAGTTCAAGGGGCATCGTTCTCGCTGTCGAATTGGTTTCTAATTCCAAGAGAGAGTCTATTTGGAAGAAGAAGAAGCCTGCGAAGAAGCAGAAGACTGAGAAAACGCCAAGTAAGGAAGTTCCAAGAAAAAGGCCAATTGCAAGAAAAAATGTTTTCATTTGCATCATGGACGGCCATTGGAAGAGGAACTGTCCTACATACATGGAAAGCATAAAAACATGAAGGGTGACAGACCTTCAGAAGGTATGTCAGATATGCTCAGGATACTTAGGGACTGTTACCTGTTGCTAGTAGAAATTTGATTTCTATATCTTGTTTAGCACAAAAAGATTTTTATAAGACTACTGTTCCATTTATTTGAGAAATAAATAGATTCAATGTGGTTTTATGATTGACAGTCTCTATCACATACATATGGATGTATCTGTGAATGTATCTGAGCAAACAGTGAATACCATAGGATCTAAAAGATCTAGAAATGAGATAAATCTAAAGTATTTATGGCACCTCAGGCTTGGCCATATAGGAGAAGACAGAATAAACAAATTAGAGAAACATGAACTTTTGGGCTCATTGACTTTCGAGTCATATTCGATTTGTTAATTCTGCCTTCAAGGAAAGATGGCCAAATTATCCTTTGTAGGACACAGGGTGGTCCACTGAAATACTTACCCTGGTACACACTGATATGTGTGGCCCATTCGATGTGCAAGCTAGGGGTTGTAATTTTTACTTCATTTACCGATGATTACTCACGGTATGGATATGTGTATGACACACAAATCTGAAACTTTTGAAAGTTTCAAAGAGTTAAGATATGAAGTAGAAAAATAAACAGAAAAACTCATTAAGGTTCTTCGATCAGATCGAGGAGGTGAACACCTTAATAGAGAGTTTCGTGATTATCTCAAGGAGAATGGTATAGTTTCATAATGGACTCCTCCTGGTACACCTCAGCTCAATGGAGTGTCAGAGAGGAGGAATCGGACTCTATTGGATATGGTCCGATCCATGATGAGCTTCACTAATTTATCCTTGTTTCTTTAAATAGATGCCCTATTTTTAGCTATTTACTTATTGAATAGAGTTCCCTCTAAAGTCCGTTCCTACCACACCATATGAGATATGACATGGTAAGAAACCAAGTCTTAGTCATCTCAAGATTTGGGGATGTCCGGCCCACGTCAAGCGACTACAGGCAGACAAGCTAGATGATAGGACAATTAATGCCCGTTTTATAGGATATCCTAAAGAGTCATTAGGATACGACTTTTCATCCCAAAGGATCACAAAGTGTTTGTGAGCCTAGATGCTATCTTCATGGAAATAGTTTATCCTTAGCAGATACAGTGGGAGGAAAATTGAGCTTGAAGAGAAAGTCTCTAAATAGCAACGAACCATTATGCCTATAGAACCTATTTATATTAAGCCAGTACATGATGTCCCTCAATCACCTCGCAGATCTAGTAGGGTCTCCCATTCTCCCGATAGATACTTAGGTATACTAGAAGAGGATACCGAGAAAATGTTCCTAGTGGGAGATAGGGATCACATACAGGATCCCAAAATCTATGACGAGGCAATATCTGATATCGATTCCGAGAAATAGTTGGAGTTTGACTCCATGCATTCCAACCAAGTCTGGACCCTAGTAGATCCACCAGAAAGTATTGTACCTATTAGATGCAAATGGATCTACAAAAGAAAGATAGGTTCAGATGGAAAGGTAGAGACCTATAAAGCAAGGCTAGTGACGAAAGGGTATAGTCAACGCGAAGGCATTGACTATCAGGAGACTTTTTCACCTGTAGCCATGTTAAAATCCATCCGAACATTGCTTGCCATTGCAGCATTTCATGATTATGAAATCTGGCAGATGGATGTAAAAACTGCATTCCTGAATGGATATTGTTACGGGGGAACTTAGCCACCATGCCCCACGTGACCGGCACGCGCGCCCAGGAAGACTACGGCAGCTCCTTGATCCAGCAATCCGACCCCGAGTCGGACATCTTCGGCTCCGCAGCCCGACCCCGAGTCGGCAGCCCCTTGATCCAGTAATCCGACCCCGAGTCGGACATCTTCGGCTCCGCAGCCCGACCCCGAGTCGGCAGCCCCTTGATCCAGCAATCCGACCCCGAGTCGGACATCTTCGGCTCCGCAGCCCGACCCCGAGTCGGCTGTCTCTTGATCCAGCAATCCGACCCCGAGTCGGACATCTTCGTCTCCGCAGCCCGACCCCGAGTCGGACATCTCTCGACAACGACAGGCTATTCCCCAGAGGCACGCCGCAGCCTCCTGCTCCACTACTCCCTGCAACGGTTGTATCTGGCGCTGCTCCACGATCCTCTGTAACAGCCGTACAAGGCGGAGCTCCACTACGCCCTGTCATGGCCGTACCCAGCGCTGCCCCACGACGCCCTGTAACGGCCGTGTCAGTGGCAGCTCCATCGTGCCCCACGATGACGAACCCCCCTGAAAGACCCCCCAGCCTGGTATATATGCGGCTGGGGGGAGGAGGGGGGGTAAGCGAGAACTTCTAGAGCATTCTCTTACTTGCTACTATTATCTCTCCTTCTCCTCCAATCTCCTCTGACTTGATCGTCGGAGGGCCCCCACTACCCCAGTGGTGGTGCGAGGCTTGCTTGCAGGTTTCCCGGTGGAAGGTGGAGCGCAATCAACACCAACCAAGGCAACTCAAACGGAACCCCGTTCACACCGCTGTGCCAATCGTTCTCGGTTTGGACCACCAGCAACAGTTGGCGCTAGAGGAAGGGCCCGAATCTCAGAGCGATCGTAATGGCACGGCGAGGTGGTCATGGAGCTTCCAATGCCTCCGGTCGCGAGGCCTCTCGCGCCTCCGGCCGGGAGGCCGCTGCGTCTCCAACACATTCTCAGCAACACTCCACCGCTCCACCTCCCATTCAGATGGTCGAAGCCGCTCAGTTCGACCGGTTAGCCCAGCAGGTTCGCACCCTCGCGGAGGCAGTGCAGAACCTGCAGGGTGTGATGTCTCGGGCGCCGCAGCGGGCCCAGGAGCCGCTGCTCCCTGAGCGCTCACCTGTCCTCCTCAACCCGCGCTCCTTCCTCTCCCATGGGGAGGAGCGCCGGCGCGAGGAAGATTCTCGAGCACGGTCCATTCTGCCGGGACCTTCCCATCGGAGCTGCGCGGGGTACGAGAGGCGGGCCCGGGCGCGTTCCCAGACCCCCCAGTCCTCAAGGAACCCGCGCTCCAGTCGGTCCCCCTCTCGGTGCTTCTTGTCTCCCACCCATCGGTCGCGCTCCCTGGACCGGCGGGTGGACGATCTCCACCGACAACTCCAGGTCCTGAAGGGCCACTCCAAAGATCCCCTCGCCGACTTGGAGATCTCCTCCCAGCCGGTGCTTGCCTCGAGGATCCTGCGGACCCCGAATCCGCCGGGGTTTAAAATGCCGGCGATCGAGCCCTATGACGGGGCGGCGGACCCACGGGATCACGTCGAGAGTTTCAGGACCCTTATGCTCCTCCACGGAGCATCAGATCCTCTCCTCTGCAAGGCCTTCCCGGCGACCCTCCGTGGCCCGGCAAGGGCGTGGTTCGCCGGCTTGGAGGCTAACTCAATCCAGTCCTTCGACCAGTTTACTCGCCTCTTCATCACCCATTTCGCCGTCAGTAGCCGGCGGCGACTGGTCTCCAACTCCCTCTTTGATGTCCGGCAAAACGAGGGAGAAAGCTTGCGGGATTATCTTACCCGCTTCAACAAGGCTACGCTGGAAGTCCGGAACCTGAGCCAGGAGGTGGCTCTTTCAGCCCTGAAGCGTGGCTTCCGAAAGGGCAGACTCACCTTCTCCCTGGACAAACGCCTGCCGCGGAGCTTCCCGGAGCTGTTGTCCCGGGCGAACCAGTATGCGGACGCCGAGGAGGCGGCCGCCCACCGGAGCAAGGAGGCCGCCGAGATCCCTCCAAAGCTCGGGAAGAAAAGGCAAAAAGAGGCACGCCAGAGGAGGAGCCCGACGCCTCAACGTCGGCGCAGAAGCCAGTCGCCGGCGAGGAACCACGGCGCCCTACGCCCTCGTTCTCCGCCCCGACGTTTCAACCGGTACACTCCTCTCCTGACTCCCCGGGCCCAGATCCTCATGGAAATCAAGGGGCGGGAGGACCTCCCGGTCCCGAGACAGATGAAGAAGATTCCTGGGAGGAGGCCCTCTCGGGCGTACTGTGAGTACCACCGGGACCACGGCCACGACACCGAAGACTGCTTCCAGCTTCGGGACGAGATCGAGGCTCTCATCCGCCGAGGGCGTCTCGGTCGATATGTGAACGACCGACGTCCCCCCGCAGACCCGCGTCCGGCCGACCCGGCCCCTCAGGAGCCTCGGGAGCAGAATCGACCCGTCGCGGGCGTGATCCACACTATCACTGGGGGCTGCCCCCGGCCCGAGAGGAACGCAGGGGGCTCGACTGAAGCGTCAGGGGCAGCCGTCGCAAAGAGGCAAAGGGTCGGTAATGTAATCACTTTTTGTGATGAAGATGTAAAGGGGGTTCAGACCCCCCACGATGAAACGGCTAGTTGGCGGAAGTCGCGAAGGGCGCGCCTCCCGTTCCTTCGGTAGGGGTCTCTTAACCATGCGCCGGAGAGGAGGCCCACGATCCATGGCAACCTGAACAGCTCCGGCTTGGCAGGCTCCATCGCACCTGCACCAATATTTATAGCCAAACTGCGGCCCCCCGGTCGTTCCGATGCGGGTGGCTCCAATAAATGCGGGCGCATTGAATCCGGAGCCGATCCGGCTCTCGAGGCGTATCTTCCCGCGATTTTCTAAGCGTTATTCTCCTTAATCGCATTCTTTGTGCAGGACACTCCGGGTGGCCTGTACCCCTAGGTCCACATATCTCCGCTCGCGCCCAGGCCGCATCCGCCTCGAAGAACGCGCGTATCGCGGCCGCTTAACTGACACTCCTCGCAAGCAGCAACTGGCGATCCGATTTCCCAGGTAACCCCTCAATTAGCATTTAATGCCCATCTAGTGTTCCCCAGGCGACGCTTGGAGAGGAGGAGAAACACGATCGCAGCTGGCCACGGAGAAATCCCGTCGGGCGGCAAGCGACAGGCGCACGACCAGCGAGCGGAATTTCCCGAGGCTCGGCCCTCGGATGCCAGGCTAACCCGATGATCATCCCGGGAGCAGACTAGCCTGAAGCCCCGACCGGTCGCCTCGGCTTGCGCCAGCCTTGGCCGACCAACGAGCGGAATTTTCCGATGCTCGGCCCTCGGATGCCAGGCTAACCCGATGATCATCCCGGGAGCAGACTAGCCTGAAGCCCCGTCCGGTCGCCTCGGCTTGCGCCAGCCTTGGCCGACCAACGAGCGGAATTTTCCGAGGCTCGGCCCTCGGATGCCAGGCTAACCCGATGATCATCCCGGGAGCAGACTAGCCTGAAGCTCCGACCGGTCGCCTCGGCTTGCGCCAGCCTTGGCCGACCAACGAGCGAAATTTTCTGAGGCCTGACAACCCTCAGATGCCAGGCTAACCCGATGATCATCCCGGGAGCAGACTAGCCTGAAGCCCCGACCGGTCGCCTCGGCTTGCGCCAGCCTTGGCCGACCAACGAGCGGAATTTTCCGAGGCTCGGCCCTCGGATGCCAGGCTAACCCGATGATCATCCCGGGAGCAGACTAGCCTGAAGCCCCGACCGGTCGCCTCGGCTTGCGCCAGCCTTGGCCGACCAACGAGCGAAATTTCCCGAGGCTCGGCCCTCGGATGCCAGGCTAACCCGATGATCATCCCGGGAGCAGACTAGCCTGAAGCCCCGACCGGTCGCCTCGGCTTGCGCCAGCCTTGGCCGACCAACGAGCGGAATTTCCCGAGGCTCGGCCCTCGGATGCCAGGCTAACCCGATGATCATCCCGGGAGCAGACTAGCCTGAAGCCCCGACCGGTCGCCTCGGCTTGCGCCAGCCTTGGCCGACCAACGAGCGGAATTTCCTGAGGCCTAACCCTCGGATGCCTGGCTTAGCGCCGGAAGAAGTTCCTGAGGCCTAACCCTCGGATGCCTGGCTTAGCGCCGGAAGAAGTCCCTGAGGCCTAACCCTCGGATGCCTGGCCTAGCGCCAGAAGGATTTCCTGAGGCCTAACCCTCGGATGCCTGGCTTAGCGCCGGAAGAAGTTCCTGAGGCCTAACCCTCGGATGCCTGGCTTAGCGCCGGAAGAAGTTCCTGAGGCCTAACCCTCGGATGCCTGGCCTAGCGCCGGAAGAATTTCCTGAGGCCTAACCCTCGGATGCCTGGCCTAGCGCCAGAAGGATTTCCTGAGGCCTAACCCTCGGATGCCTGGCTTAGCGCCGGAAGAAGTTCCTGAGGCCTAACCCTCGGATGCCTGGCTTAGCGCCGGAAGAAGTTCCTGAGGCCTAACCCTCGGATGCCTGGCTTAGCGCCGGAAGAATTCCCTGAGGCCTAACCCTCGGATGCCTGGCCTAGCGCCAGAAGAATTTCCTGAGGCCTAACCCTCGGATGCCTGGCTTAGCGCCGGAAGAAGTTCCTGAGGCCTAACCCTCGGATGCCTAGCTTAGCGCCGGAAGAATTCCCTGAGGCCTAACCCTCAGATACCTGGCCTAGCACCAGAAGAATTTCAAGAGTCGGGAGTCAGCAAGACGCTACCAAGAGTTAAAAAGAAGAAGGACGAAAGTGAAATGAAGAAACTCTATTTGCATTAACTTTCATTGTTTCAGGGCCGAGACCCATACAACTTGGCAAAACGCCAACATACAAAGAAAAGAACAAAAATACAGAAGGTCAGCTTGGAGGAACCCCCGGGTCGGGAACGCCGGGCACGTCCGCAGGGGGTAGGGAGGCGGTTGGAGAATCAGCAGGCAATGGCGCCGGAGAGGAGTCTAGAAGAGAGATCCCACTCAGGTCAATTTCGGGGTACTTAGCCGACACCCTTGTCAGGCCTTCCTCGAAGCCTAAGATAAAGGAGTCGGACCCCGCGTCCGACATGTCACGGACGAACTCGTCAGACTGACGATAGGCCTGTACCGCCTCCGACATATCACGGGTGAACTCGGCGGACTGACGATAGGCCTGTACCGCCATACGCCATAAAGAAGGCGGGGAGCTCGAAGCGCGCGCGCCTCTCCGAGGGATGGCGGCAATCTCGAAGCATCACTCCCTTCACCCGATCCCCTTCTGGTTCCGGGCTCGGAAGTGGGGGGCTACTGTTACGGGGGAACTTAGCCACCATGCCCCACGTGACCGGCACGCGCGCCCAGGAAGACTACGGCAGCTCCTTGATCCAGCAATCCGACCGCGAGTCGGACATCTTCGGCTCCGCAGCCCGACCCCGAGTCGGCAGCCCCTTGATCCAGCAATCCGACCCCGAGTCGGACATCTTCGGCTCCGCAGCCCGACCCCGAGTCGGCAGCCCCTTGATCCAGCAATCCGACCCCGAGTCGGACATCTTCGGCTCCGCAGCCCGACCCCGAGTCGGCTGCCCCTTGATCCAGCAATCCGACCCCGAGTCGGATATCTTCGTCTCCGCAGCCCGACCCCGAGTCGGACATCTCTCGACAACGACAGGCTATTCCCCAGAGGCACGCCGCAGCCTCCTGCTCCACTACTCCCTGCAACGGTTGTATCTGGCGCTGCTCCACGATCCCCTGTAACAGCCGTACAAGGCGGAGCTCCACTACGCCCTGTCATGGCCGTACCCAGCGCTGCCCCACGACGTCCTGTAACGGCCGTGTCAGTGGCAGCTCTATCGTGCCCCACGATGATGAACCCCCCTAAAAGACCCCCCAGCCTGGTATATATGCGGCTGGAGGGAGGAGGGGGGGTAAGCGAGAACTTCTAGAGCATTCTCTTACTTGCTACTATTATCTCTCCTTCTCCTCCAATCTCCTCTGACTTATCGTCGGAGGGCCCCCACTACCCCAGTGGTGGTGTGAGGCTTGCTTGCAGGTTTCTCGGTGGAAGGTGGAGCGCAATCAACACCAACCAAGGCAACTCAAACGGAACCCCGTTCACACCGCTGTGCCAATCGTTCTCGGTTTGGACCACCAGCAACAGATATCTTAATGAAGATATCTATATGGAACAGCCTTTGGGTTTTACTTCCAGTGATGGAGATCACAAGGTCTGCAAGCTGCAAAGGTCCATCTATGGACTAAAGCAAGCATCTCGGAGTTGGAACACTCGTTTCGATGATGCAATCAAAATGTTTGATTTTATCAAAAACGAAGAGGAACCGTATGTTTACAAAAAGGTTAGTGGGAGTGCTGTCGTATTTCTCGTACTATACATGGATGACATCCTCCTGATAGGGGATGATATTCCCATGCTAACCTCGATCAAGGTCTGGTTGTTAAAAGAGTTCTCCATGAAAGACCTTGGGGAAGCATCCTATATTTTGGGAATAAAGGTCTATAAAAATAAATCTAAAAGGATGCTTGTCCTGTCACAGAATATGTATATAGAGGGAGTGCTGAAGAGGTTCGGCATGGAAACCTCTAAAAGGAGATTATTACCCCTTAGGCATGGGATAAATCTCTCCAAGAAGATGTGCCTTAACACATCTGAAGAGATTCAGCGGATGAGCAAGATCCCTTATGCTTCGGCTATAGGGAGCCTCATGTATACCATGCTATGTACGTGAAATGATATAGTATATGCTGTGAGTGTCACGAGCATATATCAGTCAAATCCAAGCAAGAAGTATTGGATAACTGTGAAGAATATTGTTAAGTACTTAAGAAAAACTAAAGATTTATTCTTGGTCTTTGGAAGAATATCAGAGTTGAAGGTAGAAGGATGCACACATATTGATGATAGAAAGTCTACATCAGAATATGTGCAATAATGGTTTAGTAAATTGGAAGAGTTCCAAACAACCAATCATTGTAGATTCTACCTTAGAAGCTGAATGTTAAGCCGTCTCTAAGGGTGCAGTGCAAACCTTTTGGTTTAAAAGGTTCATTGCAGAATTAGGTGTAATGTCATCAGATGCCATAGCACTCTTCTGCAATAACAAAGGCACCAAAGCACTAGCTAAGGAGCCAAAGGTCTCACCAGAAGCACATAGAGCGGAGGTTTAACTTAATAAGCGACTACCTCGAAAAGAAATAAGTAGAGGATCAAAAAGTAGACTCCACAGGAAATATGGTGGACCCATTCACTAAGCAGATAACTCAGTAGAAAACTAAAACCCATCTTGAGAAGATGGAGCTTAGATTTATGGCTAATTGGCTTTAGTGCAAGTGGGAGATTGTTAGAAGTATACCCTAGAAGCCAATTTGGCAGACGCATTATTTTATTCTAGGACATAATTTTGTACTTGACTATTTATTATTGAATAAATAAAAGGCATCTTTTTCATTCATGTTCTTATGTGTCCATGAATCGTCCAAGGAATTAATAAGATGATGACGCATATTCTCAAGAGTTGAGAATTTGAGGCATGTGTCATTGGTGATTAATTCCTGAATTGCTCCTGATCGATGGATCATCACGAGGACGATGATTGATCCGCTGAGATTAGTGCATATATTGCTTTCTTTGATGGACGAGTCTTGAGTCTACAATGTAGGGACACTGGAGCAATTGTGCAAGTGCTTGTTAGAGAACAAGGGTACTGAGCGTGACCAACACAAGAAGTCACTTGGATGTCTATCCACTTGTCAGTGACTTGCTTGATGTTGCAGTAGTGTGACTGGTCCTTTGACCTGCGATGCTTTGGCTACTCACAGTGAGGTTATTGTAGTTTGACTGCACAAATACATGGTCTCTAGCCATATGGGTCCATGCAGTGTAGATTGGCTGCAGTAGGTTCACTGTAGGAGTAGGGTATGCATCTACAAGGAATCTATCGACCCTGATAGATAAGAAGAGATCCTATGTGATTTATAAGACTGAGTTCGTAAGACCTCGGCCGGGGCAGATTGCACAGTGGAGAAAGAGTTCTCCGCTCTCGAACTTAAGTCGAATAAATCTTGACATATGACAGACGAAGAGGTTTGACGAGTTATCCATGACCTCCGTCCTGTAGGGATCCACGATAGAAGGACTGTATCACATGATAACTGCACCTAGAGGTTCATCATTCTATTCTGCTGAGTAGCCACTACATGCTGCTAGGTGTTACTGGTGGATGGTGGGACTCATAGGGGGAGCTCTTGGTGTTAGATGTATGCCCTAGAAGCCAATTAGGCTGACACATTGTTGATTCTAGGGACATAATTTTGTACTTGACTATTTATTATTGAATAAATAAAAGGCATCTTTTCATTCATATTGTTTATGTGTCTATGAATCGTCCAAGGAATTAATAAGATGATGATACATATTCTCAAGAGTTGAGAATTTGAGCCATGTATCATTGGTAATTAATTTCTAAATGCTCCTGATCAATGGATCATCACGAGGACGGTGATCGATCCGATCAGTGCACAGATCACTTTCTTTCTGGATGGACGAGGCTGGAGTCCACAGTGTGGAGACACTGAAGTGATAGTGCAGGTGCTTGTTAGAGAACAAGGGTACTGAGCGTGACCAAGACAAGAAGTCACTTGGATGTCTATCCACTCGTCAGTGACTTGCTTGATGTTGCAGTAGTGTGACTGGTCCTTTGACCTGCGGTGCTTCGGCTACTCACAGTGAGGTTATTGTAGTTTGACTACACACATACATGGTCTCTAGCCATATGGGTCCATGCAGTGTAGATTGGCTGCAGTAGGTTCACTGTAGGAGTAGGGTATGCACCTATAAGGAATCTATCGACCTTGATAGAAGAGGAGTGATCCTATGTGATTTATTAGACTGAGTTCTAAGACCTTGGCCAGGGCAGTAATATAAAGTGGAAAAAGAGTTTTCCACTATCGAACTCAAGTCGAATAAATCTTGACATATGACAGACGATGGGGTTTGACGAGTTGTCCATGACCTCCGTCCTGTAGGGATCCACGATAGTAGGACTGTATCACACGTTAACTGCACCTAGAGGTTCATCATTCCATTCTGCTGGGTAGCCACTACATGCTGCTAGGTGTCACTGGTGGATGGTGGGACTCACAGGGATTATCTCGATGATCGATAAATCCTAATGAGTTGAGTTGGAATCGTTCCAACCCATTGAAAGGAGTTTTCAATGATATTGTGATAGAGATCATAATATATCTCACTACTAGTCAGAGTAGAACCTATGGGGTCACACACACTAGAAGTATTGACCGATCCGATGGTTGAAAAGTGATTATGAATCACGAGTAATCAATTCGATTGATAAGAAGTTGAAGAAGGAAAGGGAATAAATTAATTGGACTTGAAACAAGAATCCTACTTCGGGTCGGATTCCTAGAGTCCTAATTGGATTAGGACTGGGAATCCTAGTTGGAGTAGGACTGGGATTCCTACTTGGAATAGGATTCCTACAATCCTAATGAGATTAGAAATTTAGAATCAAAATCGGATTCCTACTTGGAGTAGGATTCCTAGAGTCCTAATCAGATTAGGACTTTGGATTCAAATTAGAGTCCTAATTGGATTAGGACTAGAATTAAACAAATCCTAATTGGATTAGGATTTCTTAAGTCTAAATTAATTATTAATCTAATGAATCAACATGACTCCTAATTGGATTAGGATTGAAGAGTTCAATTGAGTCATGATTCATCCAAGTCCTAATTGGATTAGGACTAGCATAGATTGAACCCAAAATTGGCTAATCCTAATTAGATTAGGATTAAACCATGAGAGAGGCACCTAATCCTCTTTGGAAGACGATTAGGTTAACCAAGTAAGAGGGGAATCAGCCCCTCTCCACATGGCTAGGGCAACATGAAGAGAGGGGGCCGGCGCCCCCTCTTTGGAAAATTGTCTTGGAGCTCCTAATTGTTAGGAGCTCCACTCCTTATAAAAAGAGGACTAGGGCCGGCCCCAAGTAAGAAGCTCTCTCCTCTTCCTCCAAGCCGTGGCCACCCTCTCCCTCTCCTCCCTTGGTTCAGCCGCCATCAGCAAAGGGAAAAGAAGAGGAGGCGTCTCCCTCCTCTTGGTCTTCATCCTTGGCTTCAGCGCGTGCGAAGAGAAGAAGGCTGCGAAGGGATTTGATCTTCTTCCTCTTCTTCATCCTTCTTCTTCCTCCTCTCAAGTGCAATCAAGAGTTGATTGAAAGAGAGGACATCAGCCATCAAAGCTATCTCTGCAAGGGAGCTAGCACCCCGGTGAGATAGAGAGCTTGGATCGGATCCTGCTTCGTGTGGATACCCGTAGAGGCCGGACGTTTGAACGGCTTCAAGCGAACCCTCTTCCAAAACCACGAATTCAGATTTGCAGTGATCATCTACCCGCGCAAGGTGAAGATTTGATCTTCCTATTAGTTTTAAAAGTTTTAATTCTTACCTAATTACGAAAGGTCTCGAAACAACGTTCATGCGATGAACGTCGATCCCGCACATGCCTCTTCCGCTGCCATCTGATTTAATTTTTGAAATATCAGCGGCATGGGCGGGTTCCCAACAGTGGTATCAGAGCCTAGGCTTCGTAGATTAAGATAAGAATTAAATATCTAAAGGCTTATTAGATCTGAAAATTGAATGATCATGCATGCTGAAAAATTTTGCATGCAGATTTTTCAGGGGTGCTGATTTTTACATGCTGATTTTTATGTGATAAAAAGATGATTCTAATTGCATTGTTAATGGGATTACAAAGTTTAAAATCATGATTAGCATGATCAGCGACCTATGTCATGATATAATCAGTTAATTTTCAGATCTGAAAATTATAATTGTTGCATACGGTGATGATCATAGGATTCAAACCCTTTTGGTATCAAATGTAATGACCTGCGATGTGATCTGCGATGTCATGTAATTTTTCAGATGCTTGCATGCATCTTATTTGATGTTTTGAGAGGCCTGCGTGCCTCCTAAATGGGAGATGTAATTTATTTTATTTTTTTTTTATATCTGGTTGTATTTCTGTGATGTGATGTACGTCAACGATCAAGTCGAAGACAAGGCATGAGATGAACAGGGGTCTAAGCGGTTGATGGCGATTGGATCAAGAGTTGGTCAAGGATCGAATCAAGGAGGCTTGGAACCAATTCAAGAGTTGAAGACCACTTGATCGATTGATGTGCATGTGCTTGTAATATGACCTAATTAGAATCCATGATCATCACCTAGTTAAAGTTTAGCTTTAATTATTGCTGCGATTATAACTGCCTGCAATGCGCCGTTTGCATGTGATGTGAATGAGAGTCGGGTAGATAGGTTTACATATGATGTAACAAACCCAATTGAGACCTAAATCAAAACCTCCTCAATCAAGTCGAAGGTGAACCGACATGAGCAAGTCATATTAGATTAATTGATCTAATTGGTGTCTAGGAAAGCATGAAAGGTGGTTACTTAATTAGGACCTTACTCTCTGAGTAAGGGGAGCCTACCACCTGCTTACCTGGCCAATTGTTCGATTACCTCTTATGAAGGGCTCAAGTTGCAAACACTAAGACCTGATTAACCAATATTAAGTCAATAGGTCTTCCACTGTAGTAGAGCTGCTAAGGTCTTTCTGATGTTGATTTGTCTCGGCTGGACACAGTGGTCAAGTTGCATCGGGGGGTTGGACCTCTCTATAGACATGAGATGTTGTAGGGTAAAGGTGGGGTTGGGCACCAATAACTGTTAGGTGAGGACCCAATGACGACTTTATTCCTACGGTTATTGTTGGGTTGTGGAGCCTGATCCATTCCCTTTTTTCAAGACCCCTATGTGCACTATGGTGGTGGAGGATCAAGGGAAGACAAGCCGAAAAGAGTTCGAAAAGATTCAGAGTTGAATCAGCAAAGAAAAAATTTCAGCAAGGTCCGGAGCCGACTCCAGCAGACTTGGAGTCGACTCTAGCACGCAGGCAGACTTGGCACAGTCTTGGAGTCGACTCCAGATCCATAGGAGTCAACTCCCCAGTGTTGGAGTCGACTCGAGAACTCCAGGAGTCAACTCCCACAGGCAGACAGAGAGGCTTTTTCTGTGGACTGTGGCCGAGTCGACTCGCAGAATTGCGGGAGTCGACTCGAGCACGATTTTCGCGCGAGGCTGAGTTATGAACCGGGTTCAAGCCAAGATTTTTTGAAGCCCTAATCAAAGTAAGAGATTGGGAGGTATATATAGACTTCTTGTGGGACACGAGAGGTGTGTGGCAACCTTGAGAAACCCTAGAACTCATCAACGAGAAGTTTCCAAAAGGAGATCCTTTGTGTGCATCAGGAAGACGACGCGTTGCTCGTCTTGAGAGAGATTGTTTTGCTGTAAGAAAGAGAGTTTGTTCTCTTCTCTTGAATCTCTGTAACTTTCTTTGATTATATAGTGAAGTATTGATCTGTGCGGCTGTGGACGTAGGAGCAAGGGACTCCGAACCACATAAACTTGGGTGTCTTGTGCGTTTGTTATTGTTTCTTGCCGTGTTCTTTTTTCTCCTACTATTTCTTATATTCCGCAATCGTAGGGTTGAATCCCTAACAACTGGTATCAGAGCCATCTGGTTCAAAGGAAAAAGTGGGAGCAATGGCGGCTGAAGAAGGCAAGGTCAAGATTGACAGATTTGACGGCAAAGATTTTGGTTTCTGGAAGATGCAGATCGAAGATTATTTATATCAGAAGAAACTTCATCTACCTCTTGAAGGTATGAAACCGACAGATATGTCACAGGCCGACTGGGATTTAATGGATCGTCAGGCTTTGGGAGTTGTTCACTTGACGTTGGCTCGAAACGTTGCGTTCAACGTTTTGGAAGAGAAGACAACAGCAGGTTTGCTGAGAGCATTGTCGAATATGTATGAAAAACCCTCGGCCTCCAACAAGGTGTACCTGATGCGCCGTTTATTCAATCTGAAGATGAGTGAAGGTTCCTCTGTTACTGATCACATCAATGAGTTCAATCTGATTACAAGCCAGTTGAGTTCGGTGGAAATCAGTTTTGAAGATGAAGTTCGTGCCCTAATTCTTCTATCCTCCTTGCCAGAAAGTTGGGGTGCAACGGTGACAGCTGTAAGCAGTTCCTGCGGCTCAAACAAACTGAAGTTTGAGGAGGTCCGAAATCTGATACTCAGTGAAGATATCAGAAGGAGGGAGTCTGGTGTGAAATCTGGTTCGATTCTGAATACATCTGAAGGCAGAGGAAGAACTGTGCAACGCAGTGAAAACCGTGGCAGATCGAAGTCTAAGAGGAGGAACAAGTCTAGATCGAAAGGCGATGGCTGCTGGCATTGTGGCAAGATGGGCCACACGAGGAAGAATTGTTGGCTTAGAAAGAAGAATCCAAGCAAGGGGCAGAACGAGGTGTCCGTGAATGCAACCACAGATGAAGCCAACGATGCTTTGATTCTCAGCGTGGACAGCCCTATGGAATCGTGGATACTAGACTCTGGAGCTTCGTTTCATTCTACCTCACGGAAGGAGTGTATGCTAAACTACACTGCAGGAGACTTCGGAAAGGTTTATCTCGCTGATGATGAGCCTTTAGATATTGTGGGGACAGGTGAAGTTCATATCAGGATGATGAATCAGTCAGTGTGGAAACTGAAGAATGTGAGGCATATCCCAGGCTTGAAGAGAAACTTGATTTCTGTTGGGCAGCTTGACAGCGAAGGGTATGTTACTACCTTCGTAGGTGGTTTATGGAAAATCACCAAAGGAGCTATGGTGATAGCACGTGGGAACAAGTTGGGGACTCTCTATATGACCAATGACACCAAGGATACGGTGGCATTAACAGAAACAGGTGCAGATAGTTGTCTTTGGCATCGCAGACTTGGACATATGAGTGAGAAAGGTATGAAGATGATGGTGAAGAAGAACAAGCTAGCAGATCTGAAAACTGTTGATGTAGGTCTCTGTGAAGACTGCATATTTGGAAAGCAGAAAAAGGTTAGTTTCTCAAAGGATGGAAGAACACCGAAGACAGAAAAGCTAGAGCTTGTACACACAGATGTGTGGGGGCCTTCACCGGTTGCATCTCTTGGAGGCTCACACTATTATGTCACGTTCATTGACGACTCTACCAGAATGGTTTGGATTTATTTCATGAAGCACAAATCAGAGGTATTTGTCAC
This sequence comes from Phoenix dactylifera, assembly GCF_051530095.1. Lineage (NCBI taxonomy): Eukaryota > Viridiplantae > Streptophyta > Magnoliopsida > Arecales > Arecaceae > Phoenix > Phoenix dactylifera. The sequence continues at coordinate 16,665,437 of NC_143202.1, forward strand.
CTTCAAAAAGTGGAAAAGTCTGGTGGAGAATGAATCTGGTGCAAAGATAAAACGACTAAGGTCTGACAATGGCGGTGAGTATGACAGCAGTGAGTTCAAGGAATTCTGCGCAGTGAATGGAATCCGAATGGAGAAGACAATACCGAGCACACCGCAGCAAAATGGGGTGGCTGAGCGAATGAACAGAACCCTGAACAAGAGAGCCAATAGTATGAGGATCCATGCTGGTTTGCCCAAGATGTTTTGGGCTGAGGCAGTCAACACCGCAGCGTATCTAATAAACAGAGGCCCGTCGGTTCCCCTAGATTGCAAATTGCCTGAAGAAGAGTGGACAGGAAAAATAGTAAATTTGTCACACTTGAGGGTCTTTGGGTGTGTCTCCTTTGTGCACATTAATGCAGAGAAAAGGGACAAGCTAGATGCAAAGTCCAGAAAGTGTTTCTTCATTGGATATGGTACAGATGATTTTGGTTACAAGTTCTGGGATGCACAGAACCAGAAGGTCATCAAAAGCAAGGATGTGATATTCAATGAGCGAGTTCTCTATAAGGACAAGAATACTTCAGATCTTGAGAGTGCAGGGGAGCAAAGCAAGGAAAAACAGCAAGTTGAGCTGCAAGAGATTACAGAAGAAGATGTTGCCAAAAGTTTTCAGAAAAATCCTGAAAATTCAGAAACTGTTGTGGCACAACCTCAACCAAGTATACCACAGCTGAGAAGATCAACAAGAATCTCGAGACAACCGGATAGATATTCATCCTCTTTACATTATCTGCTATTGACAGATGGAGGTGAACCCGAGTGTTATGAAGAAGCCATGGAAAGTGAAGATTCGGTGAAGTGGGAGTTAGCCATGAAGGACGAGATGAAGTCCTTGGATAGAAATCAAACTTGGGAACTCAGTTCACTACCAGAAGGCAAGAAGGCTTTACAGAACAAGTGGGTCTACAAAGTTAAAGAGGAACATGATGGCAGCAAAAGGTACAAAGCAAGGTTGGTTGTGAAAGGCTTCCAACAGAAGGAAGGTATCGACTACACTGAGATTTTCTCTCCGGTAGTCAAATATTCAACAATCAGAGTGATTCTGAGTATTGTGGCAGCAGAAAATCTATATTTGGAGTAGTTGGATGTTACGACTGCATTTCTCCATGGAGAGATTGATGAAGACATCTACATGCAGCAACCTATCGGCTTTGCAGTCCCTAGCAAGGAGAACCTTGTATGCAAGCTGAAGAGAAGTTTGTACGGTTTGAAACAGGCCCCGAGGTTGTGGTACAAAAAGTTCGATGGATTCATGATCAACAATGGTTTTGTAAGATGTCAAGAAGATCATTGCTGTTATCTTAAGGTACTTGATGGCAGTTTTATCATCTTACTTTTGTATGTTGACGACATGTTGATAGCCGGACCGAACCTACAAGAGATTGAAAGATGGAAGAAAGAGCTATCAAGGAAGTTTGCAATGAAAGACATGGGTGCAGCAAAACAGATGCTTGGGCTGAGGATTGAAAGGGATAAGGTGGCTGGCACACTGAAGCTTTCTCAAGCTAACTACATTGATAAGGTGTTGAATAGATTCAATATGACAGATGCAGATTCTGTGAAGACACCTTTAGCGAGCCATTTCAAACTTTCAAAAGAGCAATCACCCAAGGATGAAGAGGAGCTGAAGAAGATGTCAAGGGTACCATATGCTTCAGCTGTAGGCAGCTTGATGTATGCTATGATATGCACGAGACCCGACATTGCACATGCAGTGGGAGCTGTGAGCAGATACATGGCCAATCCGGGTAGACAACATTGGGAGGCTGTCAAGTGGATCCTAAGATATTTGAAAGGTACTAGAAATGTAGGCTTGTGTTATAGAAAAGGCAGTCAAACACTACAAGGTTTTGTGGATGCAGACCTGGGAGGTGATACTGACACTAGAAGAAGCACCACAGGGTATGTTTATACCATAGGCGGAACAGCAGTGAGCTGGTTCTCACAATTGCAAAAGATCGTTGCTCTTTCGACAACAGAGGCAGAATATGTTGCCATTACAGAAGCCAGTAAGGAGATGATTTGGCTACAAAACCTTCTGAAAGAGCTGGGCAGAGAACAGAACTGTAGTGTACTATTCTGCAACAGTCAGAGTGCTATTCACTTAGCTAAGAACCCAATGTTTCATGCGAGAACGAAGCACATACAGCTGAGATATCACTTCATCAGGAAGTTGCTAGAAGATGGCAGTTTGTTACTTGAGAAGATTCAAGGAGCAAAGAATTCAGCGGATATGTTGACTAAGACAGTCACTACAGAGAAATTGAGGCTATGCATGGCCTCAATTGGCCTCCAAAGCTAGTTGAATGGAGGTGCCGCACAGAGAATACAGATCAAGATATAGAAATTTGTTTATTTTTCAGAGAGATGCACAATTGGATGTATCAGTCTCCAAGTGGGAGAGTTGTTGGGTTGTGGAGCCTGATCCATTCCCTTTTTTCAAGACCCCTATGTGCACTATGGTGGTGGAGGATCAAGAGAAGACAAGCCGGAACGAGTTCGAAAAGATTCAGAGTTGAATCAGCAAAGAAAAAATTTCAGCAAGGTCCGGAGTCGACTCCAGCAGACTTGGAGTCGACTCTAGCACGCAGGCAGACTTGGCACAGTCTTGGAGTCGACTCCAGATCCATAGGAGTCGACTCCCCAGTGTTGGAGTCGACTCGAGAACTCTAGGAGTCAACTCCCACAGGCAGACAGAGAGGCTTTTTCTGTGGACTGTGGCCGAGTCGACTCGCAGAATTGTGGGAGTCGACTCGAGCACGATTTTCACGCGAGGCTGAGTTATGAACCGGGTTCAAGCCAAGGTTTTTTGAAGCCCTAATCAAAGTAAGAGATTGGGAGGTATATATAGACTTCTTGTGGGACACGAGAGGTGTGTGGCAACCTTGAGAAACCCTAGAACTCATCAACGAGAAGTTTCCAAAAGGAGATCCTTTGTGTGCATCAGGAAGACGACGCGTTGCTCGTCTTGAGAGAGATTGTTTTGCTGTAAGAAAGAGAGTTTGTTCTCTTCTCTTGAATCTCTGTAACTTTCTTTGATTATATAGTGAAGTATTGATCTGTGCGGCTGTGGACGTAGGAGCAATGGACTCCGAACCACATAAACTTGGGTGTCTTGTGCGTTTGTTATTGTTTCTTGCCGTGTTCTTTTTTCTCCTACTATTTCTTATATTCCGCAATCGTAGGGTTGAATCCCTAACAGTTATACGGTGGGTCTGACTTAACTAAGAAATGGGACCAATAACTGTTAGGTGAGGTCTTCATGGCTTAGAGACCAAGTTACACTGCACCATGCTTAAGAAGCATTGTACAAGAGTTGTACACTCATCATCTATGTGTCACCAATAACTGTTAGGTGAGGTGGCATGTAAATCGGTGGGACCGCAGTACCTACTAGAAACCCTAGTCGTGTGGGATTTTCGTTTTCCTACCAGGAGAGTGTAAGGAATTCGAGAAAATAGTGGGAGTTATATTTGTTCTAAAAGACCTTAGAACAGATTAGGATCAAGTACAAAAGTCTAACTAGAATCTTTACTCTCTACAGATACAATGTCGGCTTCAAACCCTTTGACCCGTATTCTTGAGACCAACTGACTGACCGGAACCAATTACAAAGACTGGCTTAGAAATCTCAAAATTGTTTTGGACTGTGAGAAAATAGGCTACATACTCGATTCAGATATCCCCACACTACCAACACGTCCTACTGATGTTCAGCGAGAGATGCATAAAAAGTGGTTGGATGATGACATTAGAGTAAAATGCTATATGATGGCATCCATGTCAAATGAACTCCAATGCCAGCATGAAAATATGAAGACTACTAGGGACATACTGGCACACCTGCAAAAGTTGTATGGTGAGCAGAGTCGCACAGCTCGTTTTGAAGTGTCCAAGAGGCTTTTTAAAGCGAAGATGCGCGAAGGGCAGTCTGTCCATGATCACGGTCTGACCATGATCAAGGACCTAGAGGAGCTTGAGAAGCTCGGTATGGACATGCACAAGGAATTACAAGTGGATTTGATCCTACAGTCACTTCCTGATTCATTTGGTCAGTTTATAGTAAACTACCACATGAATAAGATTGAATGCACTAAGACTGAACTCATAAACATGTTGGTAACTGCTGAGGGAGCCTTGAAAGGTTCAAGGGGCAATGTTCTTGCTACTGAGTTGACTTCTGGTTCCAAGAGAAAGTCTACTTGGAAGAAAAAGAAGCCTGCTAAGAAGCAGAAGAAAGACGAAAAGCCAAAGAAGAAAGTTCAAAGAAAAAGGCTAACGACAAAGAAAAATGTTTCCACTGCAATGTCGAAGGCCACTGGAAGAGAAACTGTCCTTCATACCTCGAGAGCCTAAAGAACAAGAAAGGTGACACACCTTCAGAAGGTATAAACTTGCTCATAATTGAAACTAATCTAACGGTTTCTTCTACTTCTAGTTGGGTTATAGATTCTGGTTCTAGTGCTCATTTGTGCACTACCATGCAGGGTCTAAAGAAAAGTAGAAGGCTGGCGGAAGGTGCGGTAACCCTTCGGGTTGGCAACGGGGCAAAAGTTGCTGCTGTGGCTGTGGGCACCTACCATCTGCGACTACCGTCTGGATTTAGTTTAATACTTAGAGACTGCTATTATGTACCTGCTGCCAGCAGAAATTTGATTTCTGTTTCATGTCTAGCACAGGAAGGTCATGTTTTTACATTTGACAAAGACTGCTGTTCTATTTATTTAAGAAATAAAATAGTCGCACGTGGTTTTATGATTGACAGTCTCTATCGTTTATATATGGATGTATCTGTGAATGTTACCGAGCAAGATGTGAGTGCCAAAGGATCCAAAAGATCCAGAGATGAGATAAACCAAAGATATTTGTGGCACCTCAGGCTTGGCCATATTGGAGAAGACAGAATGAACAAAATGGATAAAGATGGGCTTTTAGGCTCATTGACTTCTGAGTCATATCCAGTTTGCGAGTCCTGTCTTCAAGGAAAAATGGCTAGAATGCCCTTTGTAGGACATGGGGAGAGGACCACGAAATACTTACCCTAGTACATACAGATGTATGTGGCCCATTCGATGTGCTAGCCAGGGGACGTTATTCGTACTTCATTACCTTTACCGATGATTATTCACGGTATGGGTATGTGTATCTTATGAGACACAAGTCTGAATCTTTTAAAAAGTTCAAAGAGTTCAAGAATGAAGTAGAAAAACAAACTGAAAAACCTCTTAAGGCTCTTCGATCAGATCGAGGAGGAGAATACCTTAGTGGGGAATTCCGGAACTATCTCAAAGAAAACGGCATAGCCTCACAATGGACACCTCCGGGTACACCTCAACTCAACGGGGTGTCAGAAAGGAGGAATCGGACCCTATTGGATATGGTCAGGTCCATGATGAGCTTCACTGATTTACCTATGTTCCTTTGGGGAGATGCCTTACTCACAGCGATTTATTTGTTGAATAGAGTTCCCTCTAAATCCGTTCCTACCACACCATATGAGATATGGCATGGTAAGAAACCAAGTCTTGGTCATCTCAAGATTTGGGGATGTCCGGCCCACGTCAAGCGACTACAGGCAGACAAGTTAGAGGCTAGGACCATAAGTGCTCGTTTTATAGGATATCCTAAAGAGTCATTAGGATACAATTTTTACGTCTCAGAGGATCACAATGTGTTTGTGAGCCGTCATGCCATCTTCTTGGAAAATCAGTTTATCCTTAATAGAGGCAGTGGGAGGAAAATTGAGCTTGAAGAGAAAGTCTCTGAAAAGCAACGAGTCATGGATCCTATTGAACCCATTCATACAGAGCCAGTACACGATGTCCCTCGACCACCTCGTAGATCTAGTAGGGTCTCCCATCCTCCCGATAGATACTTGGGTATACTAGAAGAGGATACCGAGGAAATGTTCCTAGTGGGAGATAGGGATCACATACAGGATCCCAAAACCTACAACGAGGCGATATCTGATATCGATTCCAAGAAATGGCTGGAAGCAATGAAGTCAGAGTTAGACTCCATGCGTTCCAACCAAGTCTGGACCTTAGTAGACCCACCAGAAGGTATTGTACCTATTGGATGCAAATGGATCTACAAAAGGAAGATAGGTTCGGATGGAAAGGTAGAGACCTATAAGGCAAGGCTTGTGGCGAAAGGGTATAGTCAGCGCGAAGGCATTGACTATCAGGAGACTTTTTCACCTGTAGCCATGCTAAAATCCATCCGAACATTGCTTGCCATTGCAGCATTTCATGATTATGAAATCTGGCAGATGGATGTGAAAACTGCTTTCCTGAATGGATATCTTGATGAAGATATCTATATGGAACAGCCTTTGGGTTTCACTTCCAGTGATGGAGATTACAAGGTCTGCAAGCTGCAAAGGTCCATCTATGGACTAAAGCAAGCATCTCGGAGTTGGAACACTCGTTTCGATGATGCAATCAAAATGTTTGATTTCATCAAAAACGAAGAGGAACTGTGTGTTTACAAAAAGGTTAGTGGGAGTGCTGTCGTTTTTCTCGTATTGTACGTAGATGACATTCTCCTGATTGGGAATGATATTCCCATGCTAACCTCGGTCAAGGTCTGGTTGTCAAAAGAATTCTCCATGAAAGACCTTGGGGAAGCATCCTATATTTTGGGAATAAAGGTCTATAGAGATAGATCTAAAAGGATGCTTGGCCTGTCACAGAAAATGTACATAGAGGAGGTGCTGAAGAGGTTCAGCATGGAAAACTCCAAGAGGGGTCTCTTACCTCTTAGGCATGGAATTCATCTCTCCAAGAAGATGTGCCCCAACACATCTGAAGAGATTCAACGCATGAGCAAGATTCCCTATGCATCGGCAATAGGAAGCCTCATGTATGCCATGCTATGTACACGACCTGATATAGCCCTTGCTGTGAGTGTCACAAGCAGATATCAGTCGAATCCAGGTGAAGAACACTGGACAGCTGTGAAGAATATTCTTAAGTACTTGAGAAGAACTAAAGATTTATTCTTGGTTTTTGGAGGATCATCAGAGTTAAAGGTAGAAGGGTACACAGATTCAGACTTCATGACTGATGTCGATGACAGGAAGTCAACATCTGGATATGTGTTCTTGTGCAATGGTGGTGCGGTAAATTGGAAGAGTTCTAAACAACCGATCATTGCTGATTCTACTATGGAAGCCGAATATATCGCCGCCTCTGAAGCTGCTAAGGAAGGCTTCTGGTTCAAGAAATTCATTGCAGAGTTGGACGTGATGACATCAGATGCCATAACACTCTACTGCGATAATAATGGCGCCATAGCCCTTGCTAAGGAGCCAAGGTCTCATCAGAAGTCTAAGCATATAGAGCGGCGCTTCCATCTCATACGCGACTATGTTGAGAAGAAATATGTAGAGGTGCAGAGAGTAGACTCCGCGGATAACGTGGCAGACCCGTTCACTAAGCAGCTGAGTCAGCAAAAGACTGAAGCCCACCTTGAGAAGATGGGCCTAAGATATATGACCAATTGGCTTTAGTGCAAGTGGGAGATTGTTAGATGTATGCCCTAGAAGCCAATTTGGCTGACACATTGTTGATTCTAGGGACATAATTTTGTACTTGACTATTTATTATTGAATAAATAAAAGGCATCTTTTCATTCATATTGTTTATGTGTCTATGAATCGTCCAAGGAATTAATAAGATGATGATACATATTTTCAAGAGTTGAGAATTTGAGCCATGTATCATTGGTGATTAATTTCTAAATGCTCCTGATCAATGGATCACCACGAGGACGGTGATCGATCCGATCAGTGCACAGATCACTTTCCTTCTGGATGGATGAGGCTGGAGTCCACAGTGTGGGGACACTGAAGTGATAGTGCAGGTGCTTGTTAGAGAACAAGGGTACTGAGCGTGACCAAGACAAGAAGTCACTTGGATGTCTATCCACTCGTCAGTGACTTGCTTGATGTTGCAGTAGTGTGACTGGTCCTTTGACCTGCGGTGCTTCGGCTACTCACAGTGAGGTTATTGTAGTTTGACTACACACATACATGGTCTCTAGCCATATGGGTCCATGCAGTGTAGATTGGCTGCAGTAGGTTCACTGTAGGAGTAGGGTATGCACCTATAAGGAATCTATCGACCTTGATAGAAGAGGAGTGATCCTATGTGATTTATTAGACTGAGTTCTAAGACCTTGGCCAGGGCAGTAATATAAAGTGGAAAAAGAGTTTTTCACTATCGAACTCAAGTCGAATAAATCTTGACATATGACAGACGATGGGGTTTGACGAGTTGTCCATGACCTCCGTCCTATAGGAATCCACGATAGTAGGACTGTATCACACGTTAACTGCACCTAGAGGTTCATCATTCCATTCTGCTGGGTAGCCACTACATGCTGCTAGGTGTCACTGGTGGATGGTGGGACTCACAGGGATTATCTCGATGATCGATAAACCCTAATGAGTTGAGTTGGAATCGTTCCAACCCATTGAAAGTTGTTTTCAATGATATTGTGATAGAGATCATAATATATCTCACTACCAGTCAGAGTAGAACCTATGGGGTCACACACACTAGAAGTATTGACCGATCCGATGGTTGAAAAGTGATTATGAATCACGAGTAATCAATTCGATTGATAAGAAGTTGAAGAACGAAAGGGAATAAATTAATTGGACTTGAAACAAGAATCCTACTTCGGGTCGGATTCCTAGAGTCCTAATTGGATTAGGACTGGGAATCCTAGTTGGAGTAGGACTGGGATTCCTACTTGGAATAGGATTCCTACAATCCTAATGAGATTAGAAATTTAGAATCAAAATCGGATTCCTACTTGGAGTAGGATTCCTAGAGTCCTAATCAGATTAGGACTTTGGATTCAAATTAGAGTCCTAATTGGATTAGGACTAGAATTAAACAAATCCTAATTGGATTAGGATTTCTTAAGTCTAAATTAATTATTAATCTAATGAATCAACATGACTCCTAATTGGATTAGGATTGAAGAGTTCAATTGAGTCATGATTCATCCAAGTCCTAATTGGATTAGGACTAGCATAGATTGAACCCAAAATTGGCTAATCCTAATTAGATTAGGATTAAACCATGAGAGAGGCACCTAATCCTCTTTGGAAGACGATTAGGTTAACCAAGTAAGAGGGGAATCAGCCCCTCTCCACATGGCTAGGGCAACATGAAGAGAGGGGGCCGGCGCCCCCTCTTTGGAAAATTGTCTTGGAGCTCCTAATTGTTAGGAGCTCCACTCCTTATAAAAAGAGGACTAGGGCCGGCCCCAAGTAAGAAGCTCTCTCCTCTTCCTCCAAGCCGTGGCCACCCTCTCCCTCTCCTCCCTTGGTTCAGCCGCCATCAGCAAAGGGAAAAGAAGAGGAGGCGTCTCCCTCCTCTTGGTCTTCATCCTTGGCTTCAGCGCGTGCGAAGAGAAGAAGGCTGCGAAGGGATTTGATCTTCTTCCTCTTCTTCATCCTTCTTCTTCCTCCTCTCAAGTGCAATCAAGAGTTGATTGAAAGAGAGGACATCAGCCATCAAAGCTATCTCTGCAAGGAAGCTAGCACCCCGGTGAGATAGAGAGCTTGGATCGGATCCTGCTTCGTGTGGATACCCGTAGAGGCCGGACGTTTGAACGGCTTCAAGCGAACCCTCTTCCAAAACCACGAATTCAGATTTGCGGTGATCATCTACCCGCGCAAGGTGAAGATTTGATCTTCCTATTAGTTTTAAAAGTTTTAATTCTTACCTAATTACGAAAGGTCTCGAAACAACGTTCATGCGATGAACGTCGATCCCGCACATGCCTCTTCCGCTGCCATCTGATTTAATTTTTGAAATATCAGCGGCATGGGCGGGTTCCCAACACTTGGTTCATTTATACAAACTCTAAATAAGACTATTTTGAAACTCTTGAACCAAAAGTACTTTATGAATATTAAATCTAACTTTTCATATGAATACCAATTTGCTTACACTCAATGTTTTGTAATCATCAAAGAGGGAGAGATTGAGGATGATAATGTTATTTTGATGATTAACACAACTATTGAGGCTATATCAAATTAGAAATGCAAATTAACTTGATACATCATTGATAAATGGCACACCCTCGATACACTCATGTTACATTAGGATTATATGGTCAAAACCACTCTCAAGATTGATAAACGACATAAAATTTGTAATAGAGAATGGTAGAAAGCTCAAGAATTCATTTTGACAAAGTTTCATGTTAAAAATACCTAAAAGGGCAATTCGGTAATTTCTACTGTTAAGGGTATGAAACTTTATTGTGCCATGCATCATAATTTGCTTGGAATATCATATTGTTGTTTCAATGTGCATAACTAACCTTCAAAGTGTAGAAAAACATGGTTAGAGTCAACCTCAATTAGTTTGGAGTCGACCCCGATACGTTTGGCATGCCTTTGGAACACTTGGCACAAAGTAGGAGTCGACCCTAGAAGAGGTGAAGTCGATCCCGGCACATCAAGAAACATCTGGCACATTCTAGCACTTATGGCACGGATGAACAATACTTGGGTCGACCCAAGTGAAAGTTGAGTCGACCCCATCCTCAAGCCTCAAGAAAACAAGTCTCTGGAATCCCTGAGAGGGTCGACCCTAACTGAACTTGAGTAGACCCCACCTTGAGTCGACCCAACCTTGAGTCGACCCAAGTGAAGGAAGGCTGAAATACAAGATTCTGTATTTTCTGAGAGGGTCGACCCAAGAAAAGCTTGAGCTGACCCAAGTCTGATGAACAGTGATTTGGGTCGACCCAAGCACGAGCAGAAGCATAACGGCTAGTTGTGCAGAAGTGCTTTTTGGACTCCCAACGGCTATAAACGGCTAGTTTATTCAATCCAACGGTCAGGAAGGACTATTTGGAGGTTGGAGAAGTATTTAAGAGGGAGTATTCATCAGAGGAAGCAAGCTTTGGAATATACATCAAGTGCATTCAAGAGAGAACCCTAGCAAGGCAAGCTTCATTCAATTGCTTCATTCAAAGAGCCAAAAGGAAGTGGTTGAGCAGATTCCAAGAGACATTAAGAGCTCCACCAACCCTTGAAGAGTGAAGCAATCTTGACAAAGAAGAGAAGAGCCTTATTAAAGCGATAACTATATTCTAAACTCTTCTTTGTAGCTCATAATTATTTTATTTGCTCATTTAGGAGCTTTAGTTCCTTGTTCTTTATTCTTGTTGTAAGGTTTGTTGGTAAGCCCGTAAAACCAACATTGTAGGTTGTTGGTAAGCCCGTAAAACCAACGTAGGTTGTTGGTAAGCCCGTAAAACCAACGTAGGTTGTTGGTAAGCCCATAAAATGAACATAGGTTGTTGGTAAACCCGTAAAACCAACGTAGGTTGTTGGTAAGCCCGTCAAACCAACGTAGGTTGTTGGTGAACCCGTAAAACCAATTGTGAAGGTTCGTTGGTGAGCCCGTAAAACCAACATAGATTTTTGGTGATCCCGAAAAACCAAAGTATAAAGGTTTTTGTTGCCCAAGGTGACAAGCCAAGAGGGGGGGGGGGTGAATTGGTTTCTTTTGAATTTTAACTATCTTACTTGTGTTAAATGATGAGTTAGTGAACTTAAACAAATCACAATGCAAACAACAAGAAGTATAGTGGTTCGGTGCTCTCCTTAGCACCTACGTCCACTCCCCAAGCGACCCCTTGGAAATTCACTATAATCCCGCGGATTACAGTTGGATTGTTTTCCGGGCTCACAATCCAAAAATCTTTGTTGGTTTTACGGGCTCACCAACGAACCTATACACTTTGGTTTTCCGGGTTCACCAAAAACCTTTGTTGGTTTTGCGGGCTCACCAACGAACCTTTACACTTTGGTTTTCCGGGTTCACCAAAAACCTTTGTTGGTTTTATGGGTTCACCAACGAACCTTTACAAATTGTTCGACAAACAAAAGGAAAGATTCAAACTCCTAAATGAGCATATGAAACAATATTAACTACAAAGAAGAGTTAGAAAGTATTTATCGCTTTGAAGTGGCTTTGCTCTTCTTTGTCAAGGATGCTTCACTCTTCAAGGGAGGATGGAGCTCTTGATGACTCTTTGAATCTGCTCAATCCCTTTCTTTGATTCTTGAATGAAGCTCTTGATGAAGAAGATTAGGGCACTTTTGTTTTCTTGTGTACTCTTTGATATTCCTTTCAAAAGTTATTCTATCTAATGAATAGTGCCCCTTTAAATAGCTTCCCACATCCTTTGGTCATGCCCCAATAGTTAGAATTCAAAAACTAGCCGTTACTGACCTTGGGAAGGACAAAAAGTACATCTGCAGAACTAGCCGTTACTGTTCAGCCCGTGTTTGGGTCGGCTCAACCTGTCCTTGGGTCGACCCAACTTTGCCTTGGGTCGACTCAAATATTCCTTGGGTCGACCCTCTCAGAGAATACAGAAACTTGAATTTCAGACTTCCTTCACTTGGGTCGACCCAACCATTCTTTGGGTCGACTCAAAGTTCACTTGGGTCGACTCAACTTCTTCTTGGGTCGACCCTCTCAGTAATTTCAGAGAACCATTTTCTGTCTGTCTTTCTGTCTTGCCTTTGGGTCGACCCTCTCAGGGTTTGGGTCGACTCAAGCTTGGGTCGACTCAACCACTGTTTGGGTCGACCCTCTCAGTAAATCTAGAGAACATATTTCTTTCATGTTTTGAGGTTCTTGAAGTTTGGGTCGACTCATGCTTACCTTGGGTCGACCCAACTCACTGTTCATCTGTGCCAATTTTGCAGAAGTGTGCCAAATGACTTCTTGATGTGCCGAGGTCGACCCAATCAACCTTTGGGTCGACTCAATCTACACTTTGCTGCATCTCAAGGTTAGATTCATTCAAATGAACAAAGACATGTATCTATATCAATTCATACAGATATACTGAGAGTAATGAACTTATAAATGAAGTATCAATTTAACTTATAATATACTCTAGATAATTGCTTGTTAATCATCAAAATAACACTATCATCCTCAATCTCCCCCTTTTTGATGATTACAAAATAAAGAGTATAAGCCTATTGATACTTGTCTTTAAAAATAGTTTATAGAAGGGTTTAAATTGCTGAATTTCAGCTTTTCATATATAAGAGTGAAATCTCCCCCTATATTATTTAAATGTTGCCAATTGACTCTTTGAATTGCTCCCCCTTTCATTTATAATTCATTAGCGATGAAACTTCAAAAAATTTGAGATAAAATATGAGTTTCAGGTTATGTATCGGGGTGCGAGAGGTGCATGCCAAATTCTGAATTTATATGTGCCAAATTCTGAAATTTGATAGAAATTTTGATTTAATCAATTTCATTGTTACAAATTGCTCCCCCTTTTTGTTGCTTTATCTAATCTACACAAAATCTTTACTTCTCACCTAAATAAATACTCTTTCTTTACTTCTCCCCCTTTTTGTTATCATCAAAAAGATACATGGGAAAGATGCAATAAACAACAAACTTCAAACTTCATTGATCAAAATAGGAACATTTTCATACATTCATGTCCTAAAACAAAAAAAAACAGATACAATGTTCCTTAATCAAGATTTAAAGATACATGATAAAAGCAAGATACATATGAGAACTAGATATCTAGCCTAGGCTCTAAACATAGATGCTAAGATCAGCCTAGGGAGACTCTAACGGCTGGGATCTAGTCCTCATCCTCCTAGTGTACGTGGCGAGGGGAGGTCAAGCCTGGTGGGACTGTGTCTGGCGTGGAGCACGACGAGCTGGATGACTCTGTGCCGAAATCTCTGACTCAGCAGCCTGTGGCACAAATGGTCCATGGGTCTCTCTCTCTCCAGAGTGCTCCTATCTGCTGCCTCAGATCACTGATCTCAGCAGACATGACATCCAACCGGGCGTCCAATCGGCTCGTCAGCCCGTCAGTGATAGTCCTCGCCTGAGCTGACATGAGCTCAGTCATCCTGCTCCAGAACTCATCCGTATCTGTCGGAGGAACGGATGACGATGGTCCAGCCTCTGAGGGTGCAGTAGGATGATCCATATGCTCCTCATCCTCATCCTCTGGTGCATCTTCCTCTGGCGCCTCACCCTGAATGCCTGCTCCAGTGTGAATCCACTGCCCGTTCACTTTCTCATATCCCATGCGTATAAGTGTCCGTGCAGTGTATGTATCAGTATGATGCAGACTTTTGGATGCCTCCTCCTCGAGAGGTAAACCGTGCTGATGGAAAATCAAGGTGAGTATCATACCATAAGGTAGTGATACCCTGTTGCTGCACATTACCTTCCTCATCTGTCTCAGTATCATAGCCGGAAGATTTAGGGGAATCCCCCGAATCATACACTCCATCACAGCTAGATCTCGCTCTGTGATGAGATCGAATCTCCCGGTCTTTGGAAATAAAATCCTATTGATCATATCGAGCAGTAATCTCATTTCAGCGGAAAGAGAACTAGCTATTACCTTCGTGGAAAAGTCGAAGTTCTCATTTTCCATGATCAACTGTAGAGCTCTCATTTTGTTTTCTGGCTTTTCCGGAGTGGCTCCTATGCAGGGTAAATGAAGTAGCTCACTCAAGCTCTCCTCGGAAACTCGAATTCGAACCCCTCGAACTTCCGAAACAAGCCCTCCCATACCAGTTTTGAGGAAGGCATAGAACTCTTGTACCAATCCGGGGTAGATAACCACATCTAGGGAGCAAAGATACTCCCAACCTTGCCTTTGGATCCATTCCCAAATCCGAAACCCTTCTTGATTGAAGAACTCGGAATGGATCCTTCTCCCCGTTGTAACCGGCCTCCCCGCAAATCTTGCAAGTATCACTGAGGGGGAAGGAGGAGGAGGGGCCTCCGCACGTGCCTCACGTCGTGGAGACACGGGAGAAGGCTCGGTAGGTTGCCTTTCCTCCCGTTGGATCCGAGTTACTCTTCCGGATCTCTTGGCTACGGCTCTTTTGGGTCCCATTTCTCTAAGATCTCAAGAAAATCTACTGTTTGGAGATGATTGGAGAAGATTTGAGAGTGGGGAAAAGGTTTTTCGGAAGAAGATAAAGGGCAAACAGTGCCCTAGATAAGCTCTCGGGTCCCCTTTTATCAGTGGGGTCCCGACGTTGGGTCGACTCAAGATTTTTCTTGGGTCGACTCAACATTGGGTCGACCCATGTTCTGGGTTGGGTCGACCCAAGTGCAGAAATTTTCTTTTCTCTTCCTTTTTGCTTCTAAAAATTTTTCTTGCTTCCAAACCTTATAAATTCTCTCTGGGACAATGATACATGAGTAAGAAATCTCTAGATAACAAATTTGACTCATGTTTCATGGGATTTTAGAAGTTAGAGGAATGTATCATGAGACTACTAGCTCCCTTTTATATTTCTTCAATAAAAAGGATCACATATGCCTAATTCCCTTCTTAGCATGCAGAATCTATCTTCACTCAATGGTTTTGTAAATATGTCGGCTAATTATTTTTCCGTGCATATATGCTCAATACATACATTTCCATTTTGCACATGATCCCTAATAAAATGGTACCTTATTTCTATGTGTTTGGCTTTAGAGTGCTGAACTGGATTTTTAGTAAGATTGATGGCACTAGTATTATCACACTTAATAGGAATATTATCTAGTTTCACTCCATAGTCCTCTAGTTGTTGCTTGAGCCATAATACTTGAGCACAACAACTACCAGCAGCTATGTATTCAGCTTCAGCTGTGGACAGTGCCACTGAATTCTGCTTTTTACTAAACCATGATACTAAGTTATTTCCTAAGAATTGACATGTGCCACTTGTGCTCTTCCTATCTAATTTGCATCCGGCAAAATCAGCATCTGAATATGCAAGCAAATCTAGACAGGAGTCTCTCGAGTACCATAATCCTATATTGGTAGTTCCTCTTAAATATCTAAGGATTCTCTTAACAGCACTTAAATGTGACTCCTTAGGATCCGATTGGTATCTAGCACATATCCCTACACTGAATACGATGTCGGGTCTACTAGCAGTAAGGTAGAGCAAGGATCCAATTAGTCCTCTATAGAGCTTAATATCAATGCTCTTCCCTTTTTCATCTTTGTCTAGCTTACTAGTAGGATTCATTGGAGTACCTACTCCCTTATGATTTTCATTCCCAAACTTCTTTAGTATTTTCTTTGTATACTTAGTTTGATGAATGAAAATGCCTTCTTTGGTTTGTTTGATTTGTAAACCTAGAAAGAAGCTTAGTTCTCCCATTAGACTCATTTCAAATTCTCCATGCATTAAATCAGCAAATTCTTTGCACAGAGTATCATTAGTGGCACCAAAGATTATGTCATCTACATATATTTGTACCACTAACAGATTTTTGTCCTTTCTCTTGAGAAATAGAGTTTTATCTACATTTCCTCTACTAAAGTCATTATCAAGCAGAAATTTACTTAAACGATCATACCAAGCCCTAGGTGCTTGCTTTAATCCATATAATGCCTTATGTAATTTAAACACATGATTTGGCAATTCATGATTTTCAAATCCTGGAGGTTGTTCTACATATACTTCCTCCTCAATAATACCATTTAAGAATGCACTCTTCACATCCATTTGATATAATTTAAAATCCATAAAACATGCAAATGCTAGAAGCAATCTAATAGCCTCTAATCTGGCTACAGGAGCAAATGTCTCATCAAAATCTATTCCTTCTTCTTGATTGTATCCCTTAGCTACAAGTCTAGCCTTATTTCTTATAACTAATCCATTTTCATCTAATTTATTTCTAAATACCCATTTTGTTCCAATTACTGAATTATGCTTTGGTCTTTCAGTTAATGTCCATACATTACTTCTTTTGAATTGATTTAATTCTTCTTGCATGGCATTTATCCAATTAGTATCTTTTTCAGCTTCTTCATAAGTCTTAGGTTCTAATTGTGAAACAAAAGCAAGATAATCATTTAAATTTCTAAGAGATGATCGAGTTCTTACCCCTTGTGATGGATCACCAATGATTAAGTCTTTAGGGTGTCCATATGCATACCTCCATTCCTTTGGCAAATTTTGGGGTTGTGGTGGCACGCAATCATCTCCCTTGTCTTGAATTGGCACGTCATTAATATTCAACTTTTCAAAGTCAACAATTCCTGTATCATCATCAACAATATTTTCTTTCCTAGCAGACTCACTATCAGACTCATCAAATATAATATTGACTGATTCTTCTACTACTAGAGTTCTTTTATTGAATACTCTGTATGCCCTGCTAGATGTGGAGTATCCTAAGAAGATACCTTCATCTGACTTGGCATCAAATTTACTTAGATCCTCCTTGCCATTGTTTAAGATGAAACATCTACATCCAAATACTTTAAGATATTTAGCAGTTGGTTTCTTATTCTTCCAAAGTTCATAAGGAGTTTTCTTGGTTATTGGTCGTATTAAAACTCGATTTAGAATATGGCAAGCAGTGCTTATAGCTTCAGCCCAAAAGTACTTTGGAAGATTTGACTCACACAACATTGTGCGTGCCATTTCTGCCAATGTCCTATTTTTTCTTTCAACAACCCCATTTTGTTGAGGCGTTCTAGGTGCTGAAAATTGATGTGAAATACTATTTTTAGTACAAAATTCTTCAAAGTGTTGATTTTCAAATTCAGTACCATGATCACTTCGAATTGCTATTAAGGTGAGTTTCTTTTCATTTATGATATTATTGTATAGTTTCAAGAATGCTGAAAATGCTTCATTCTTATGTGCCAAAAATGAAACCCATGTATATCTTGAAAAATCATCAACAATAACTAGTCCATACTTCTTCCCTCCTAGACTCGCAGTTCTAGTGGGTCCAAATAAATCCATGTGTATAAGTTCAAAAGGCCTAGTTGTTGATACTATATTCTTTGATTTGAAAGATGATCTAGTTTATTTTCCCAAAGTACATGGTCCACAGATTTTATCCTTTTCAAAAATCAATTTTGGCACATCCTTTATTAATTCCTTCTTGACTAGTTTTGAGATTAATTCCATACTGGCATGTCCTAGTCTACGATGCCAAAGCCAACTTGTTTCATTTTTCTTTTCTTCATTAGTAATTAAGCATAATCCATTTTTCTTGCCTACATCATGAAGATCTACCAAGTAAATATTTCTTTGCCTTTGTCCTACAAGTACAATGCTATTATCTTTAGGATTTGTGATTATGCATACAGATGCTTCAAATGTGACTTTAAACCCTTTATCACAAAATTGACTTATGCTAAGCAGATTATGCTTCAATCCCTTAACTAATAAGACATTTTCTATAAAAATGGATGGAGTAATGAAAATTTTACCCTTTCCAATGATATGTCCTTTACCATTGTCTCCATAGATTACTACTCCACCCTTCTTTGATTCCAAGGTGACAAATTGGTCTACGTCACCGGTCATGTGTCTTGAACAGCCTCTATCTAGATACCATCATTTTTCCACTTTATCAGCTGCAAGACACCCCTGCAATCAAGATCAAGAAAGAGCTTTAGGTACCCAAGCTATGTTGGGTCCTTTAGGGTTAGTACTTGATGTTCCTTTTGGAACCCACACTTTCTTGAATTTAATCTTTTGATTAATACTTAATTTGTTTTGACTGGACTTTCTATAGTTACATTCATATGCTTTATGTCCTAATTTGTTGCAGCAATGACAAGTAATATTTTTATTTTTAGCTTTTACAAAAATGTTCTTTAAGAATTTTTGTTTCCTATTTGTTTTATATCCTAATCCAGCCTTATCATATACAGCTTTTTGACTATCAAGAATCATATTTAATTTGGTAGAGCTAAGTGTAAATTTATCTACCAAGGATTTATATTTTTCAGCATCTTCTTTTAACTTGATGTTTTCAGCAATTAGAGTCTTGGTTTCATTTGTAAGTTTCCTACTTAATGTTTCATAGTTATGAGACAGTTTTAACTTATCTTTGATAAGAGATTGATTTTCTTCTTTTAGAACTTTATTTTTAATGATAAGCTTCTTATGTTCTTCCATGAGTTCTAAGAATGCATTATGTAATTCGTCAACAGTAAAATCACATTCAAGTTCAGAATCTACCTCATCGTCATTGGCCATATGACACATTTGGGCCGTCTCTTAATGATCTTCCTCTTCCGAACTTGACTCCTCACTTTCACTCCATTCAGCCATGAAATTCTTCTTTTTCAGTTTTCTTGCCATCCATTTCAAATCTGGGCAATCTATCTTATAATGCCCGGATTTGTTACACTCATAGCAAATAGGAGTTTCTTTTTCTTTTTCTTTGTCCTTACCCTTTTCTTTGCTTGAGCTACCTTTGAGGAAGGGTTTCTTTTTATAAAATCTATTCTTACCTCTCATAAATTTTCTGAATTTTCTTCCAAGCACAGCCATCCCTTCTTCATCAAATTCATCATCATTATCTGAATCTTCTGATTCAGTTTGTTGTTTAGAGGTGGTAGTCTTTAGGGCAATGGGCTTTCTTCTCTTGACCTCTTCTTCCGAATTTTCCCTCATTGTCAACTCATGGGTCATGAGTGATCCTAGAAGTTCCTCTAATTGCAGTGTGTTGAGGTCCTTAGCTTCCTGAATTGCGGTTACCTTGGCCTCCCAAATTCTTGGTAGAGACCTGAGAATTTTTCGCACCAATTCAGAGTTAGTGTAAGACTTTCCTAAACTCTTAAACCCATTTATAATTTGAGTAAAACGAGTAAACATATCAGTTATGGACTCAGTAGACTCCATTTTAAACAATTCATACTTGTGTACTAATATGTTTATTTTTGACTCCTTGACTTGATTGGTCCCTTCATGAGTGACCTCAAGTTTGTCCCAAATTTCTTTAGCAGAGATGCAAGTAGATATTCTGTTAAATTCATTTATATCTAAAGAGCAATAAAGTAATTTATAGCTTTTGCATTTAATTGTGCCAATCTTATATCACTTTCATTCCAATCCATTTCTGGTTTGGGTATGATAGTGCCCTCTATATTAAGTGTGGGTGTGTGAGGCCCTCTAGTAATGATGTTCCATAATTCATAATCTAAAGCTTGAATGAATATCCTCATCCTAGCTTTTCAATATGTGTAGTTTGTGCCATTAAATAGAGGGGGTCTATTTGCGGATTGCCCCTCACTCATAATACATCCCACTTGGGTTGTCATGATCTTTAACTCTTGATTGTGAGATCAATGAGTACTATTGGAGCACCTTGCTCTGATACCACTTGTTGCCCAAGATGACAAGCCAAGAGGGGGGGGTGAATTGGTTTCTTTTGAATTTTAACTATCTTACTTGTGTTAAATGATGAGTTAGTGAACTTAAACAAATCACAATGCAAACAACAAGAAGTATAGTGGTTCGGTGCTCTCCTTAGCACCTACGTCCACTCCCCAAGCGACCCCTTGGGAATTCACTATAATCCCGCGGATTACAGTTGGATTGTTTTCCGGGCTCACAATCCAAAAACCTTTGTTGGTTTTACGGGCTCACCAACGAACCTATACACTTTGATTTTCCGGGTTCACCAAAAACCTTTGTTGGTTTTGCGGGCTCACTAACGAACCTTTACACTTTGGTTTTCCGAGTTCACCAAAAACCTTTGTTGGTTTTACGGGTTCACCAACGAACCTTTACAAATTGTTCGACAAACAAAAGGAAAGATTCAAACTCCTAAATGAGCATATGAAACAATATTAACTACAAAGAAGAGTTAGAAAGTATTTATCGCTTTGAAGTGGCTTTGCTCTTCTTTGTCAAGGATTCTTCACTCTTCAAGGGAGGATGGAGCTCTTGATGACTCTTTGAATCTGCTCAATCCCTTTCTTTGATTCTTGAATGAAGCTCTTGATGAAGAAGATTAGGGCACTTTTGTTTTCTTGTGTACTCTTTGATATTCCTTTCAAAAGTTATTCTATCTGATGAATAGTGCCCCTTTAAATAGCTTCCCACATCCTTTGGTCAAGCCCCAATGGTTAGAATTCAAAAACTAGCCGTTACTGACCTTGGAAAGGACAAAAAGTACATATGCAGAACTAGCCGTTACTGTTCAGCCCGTGTTTGGGTCGGCTCAACCTGTCCTTGGGTCGACCCAACTTTGCCTTGGGTCGACTCAAACATTCCTTGGGTCGACCCTCTCAGAAAATATAGAAACTTGAATTTCAGACTTCCTTCACTTGGGTCGACCCAACCATTCTTTGGGTCGACTCAAAGTTCACTTGGGTCGACTCAACTTCTTCTTGGGTCGACCCTCTCAGTAATTTCAGAGAACCATTTTCTGTCTGTCTTTCTGTCTTGCCTTTGGGTCGACCCTCTCAGGGTTTGGGTCGACTCAAGCTTGGGTCGACTCAACCACTGTTTGGGTCGACCCTCTCAGTAAATCCAGAGAATATATTTCTTTCATGTTTTGAGGTTCTTGAAGTTTGGGTCGACTCATGCTTACCTTGGGTCGACCCAACTCACTGTTCATCTGTGCCAATTTTGCAGAAGTGTGCCAAATGACTTCTTGATGTGCCGAGGTTGACCCAATCAACCTTTGGGTCGACTCAATCTACACTTTGCTGCATCTCAAGGTTAGATTCATTCAAATGAACAAAGACATGTATCTATATCAATTCATATAGATATACTGAGAGTAATGAACTTATAAATGAAGTATCAATTTAACTTATAATATACTCTAGATAATTGCTTGTTAATCATCAAAATAACACTATCATCCTCAGTTTTTGGATTGTGAGCCCGAAAAACAATCCAACTGTAATCCGCGGGATTATAGTGAATTCCCAAGGGGTCGCTTGGGGAGTGGACGTAGATGCTTCGGAGAGCACCGAACCACTATATTTCTTGTGTGTTTGCATTGTGTTTTGTCTTACTTTACTACAATTACTTACTCATCAATTAACTCGATTAAGAAATCAAAAAGTTAGAAAAACCAATTCACCCCCCCCCCCCTCTTGGCTTGTCACCATGGGCAACAAGTGGTATCAGAGCAGGTGCTCTATAATTCCTTGCCTTTTTGATTTTGACCTAACCGTCAAAGAGCCAAAGATCATGACAATTCAAATAGACAGTTTTCTAGAAGAGGGACAGTTAATTGATCGACCTCCACTATTTAATGGCATAAACTACACACATTGGAAAGCACGCATGCGCATTTTCATTCAAGCACATGACTATGATTTATGGAGTATCATAGTCAACGGGCTACACACAAACACTAATCATGATAAAAAAATGGCTCAGCAAAATGCAAAAGCCATGAATATTCTATATTGTGCATTAGATGATAGTGAACTTAATAGCATATCTTTTTGCATAACTGCTAAGAAAATCTGGAATATGCTTGAAGGTAAATATGAATGCACTAACATTTTTAGTGAATCTGAAACTAGCTCTGAAGAAGAAGAGCAGCAAACTGAAATTAAAAATTCTTGCTTTATGGCACATGAAGATAAGGTATGTATTGGAACACAAAGTGATTTCTCATTTCAAGATAAAGTACATGCTGAAACTTAATCTGATTTTACATTTGATGAACTTCATGATGTTTTTTCTGATCTATACTTAGAATATAAGAAGCTTAGTTTAAAGAATAAAAAGCTAAATCAGAAAAATCTATCTCTTGCTGAAAGCTGTGATATAACTCAGAAAAATAATAAATTACTTTCAGAAGACAATGAAAGACTAACTAAAGAAGTTAACAAATTTAAGCCTATAGTTGAAAAATTTACTATCAGCTCTGAAAAACTAAACTTAATGATAAATAATCAAAGAGCTGAATTTGAAAAGGCTGGATTAGGATATCAATCTTGGTACACACAAAAATCTCTTAATGACATATGTGTTAAATCCTCCACTATCTATCATAAAACGGATTCTAATTTATCTGATGAACCTAATGAACAAAAACAGAAAATTAAAAATCCATCATCTACTTATATAAAATCGATGTTTGTTAAATTTAATAAGAGTATGCAAAAATACATTTCTTATAATCCTAAAATCTGCAAGCCTATAGACAAAATAGCTATTAAGAAAATATGGGTTCCAAAAAGAACAATAATAGCTAACCTACAAGGACCCAAAAGAGCTTGGGTTCCTAAGTTGAAAATCTGAATATTTTCTGTAGGTGTGTCTAGCACTCAAGGCTCCAACAAAAGATGTTAATTTAGACATTGGGTGCTCTAGACATATATTAAAGAATGAAACTTAAAATATACTTAAGAAAAGTAATTGAAATGAAAAGAATAATGAAATTAGTAATCCTTGCATCTCATCATTCTCTTTGCCTTAGTATCTAATTAAAACATAAATTGCAGGTATTAATCAATTTTGTGATATAGGTAATATTTTTAAAAATATAATCAAATCACTTCATTTTATAGTATGCTTTACTTACTGCTGGATAAGTTGCTAAATGCAGAATAACTCTATGAATTCTCTATATGCTTGATTGAGAGTTTTTATCAATGGTATTATCTTTTATTGATCATAGACATGAGAATGTATACTTGGTATGCCTTTAAATATATGCACTATGAATACCAAGATTAAAGAAACCACTTTTGGCATATAAAATCAACTCATACTAGTATGTACTTAATCTTAAAAGACCTTGTCATTGGCTTACTTAAATTAATTTCTACAAGGTCAAAGTTTGCTATGCATGTCATCTAGAAAAACAAACTAGAATCATTTCGAAATCTGAAAACATTGTTTCCACCTCTTAGTCTTTGAAAATTCTCCATAAGAACTTATTTGGATCTTTAGGATAGTGAGCCTAGGAGATAAGCTTCTTGACTTTGTAATTATGGATGATTTTTCAAAGCTAACGTTGGTTTTATTCTTGGCACTTAAATTGAAATATTTTCTGCTTTGGCACAAACTTACAAAAGGTCTCAAATGAAAAAGGTTTGCAAACTGTGAAAGTATCATGGCACAGTTTTGAAAACCAATTTGTTAATAAGGTTTGCACAGAAAACGGTATTGAATACAATTGTTTTTGCACCAAGAATATTATTACATATAGGGGTTATAAAAATATAAAAATAGAATCTTTGTTGTGTAAGAACAATGCTTTGTGATAGCAGTTGATTAATGTTATCATCACAGCTTGTCATATTATAAGGTTTCTATTAAATCTATTTTTGAAGAAAACCCCATGTGAACTCATGAAAAACAGAAAATCAAATGGTGCATACCTTCATGTTTTTTCAGTTATACATGTTATATTCTCAAGAATGAAATATATGCCAAATCTGATAAAACAAGTGTTTCTTTGGATATTACTCTCTAAGCAATGCATATAGAATATTCAATGAAAAGATACCAGTTGTAGAAATGTCAATTTATATTATTCTTATTAAAACTAGATCTTTTATTGAGAATATAGTTTGTCATTTTTGCTTCTATTTAAAAGATATTAAGAAGAATGAACAAGATGATAATTGGTTAAGTTAAACTAAATCATTTTGAAAGGGATAAAATTTGAAATCTTATTGAAGAATCTGAAAAAATTTTATATTTGGAACAAAACTGAGTTTTTCAGAAACACACTTAATTAAGAAGAATTTGTGATTACTAAAAGAATTAATCAAAAAAGATGCAATAGATCTTGATGAAATTTTTGCATGATTAGAAGCCAAAGATAACCACTTTCATTTGATTGTTTTATGAGACTTGTATTTTGTCAAATGAATGTGTAGAATGAACTTCTGTGTGGTTATATTATTAAAATTTTTATGTAAAAATAACCATCTATATTTGAAAAATATTCATTACAAACATGATAAAATACTATTTGATTTAGAACAAGCACCAAGAGCATGATATGAGTGATTAAGTAACTTTTTGATAGAAAGTAATAGTGATAAAACTATGTATCAAAAAGAAAAATTTTGATATCATAATTGCTCAAATATATATTCATGACATTATTTGTGGTGCTACTAATGAAGCTTTATGTAAAGTTTTTTTTTCTTTCTAAGCTCATACAGGGTGAGTTCGAAATGAGTAAAATGGATGAACTAATCTTTCCTCTCGAACTCCAAACTAAGACAAATAAGAAAGGGGATCTTCATTGGCCAAAGTAAGTTCACAAAAATATTCTTACAGAAGTTTGGCATGAAGAAAGGTATATCTATGACCCCATATTGTAGAGTTTAAAAATAATGAGCAAGGTAATTTTACTGTTTGAAGCTGTATTACTATATCATGCAGCTTGTAGGCCAAATTGTTGCTCATTTTGTGCTTATATGCAAAGATATCAAACTAATTCTAATGAATCACATCTAATTGATATCAAAAGATTCATAAAAATCTGTTAAGATAATAAAACTAAGTAAGTACTCCAATCTTAGGTAAAAGCAAAACAAGCATAATATATTCAGCACATTTGTAAGAATTATGTGAGCATTCCTTTGGATGGGATAAAATCCATAATCAACTACAATAGGAAGAGTTTGGAGTAAACATTTTTAAAGAGAAAAGTTTAACCTTTCTACATTGCTCATCATAGGGATGGTGCCAATGGGGAGGCTAGTGGTAGTACCCGGCATGATTTGACCCAACTATTCGGTGTAGGGTATATTAGGAACGGCATAAGAGGGAGGCTAGTGGTAGTACCTCATGCCCCTTCCAACTCCACCGGATAGGGAGCAAATAGAATATAGAGCATAGAAAAGTAAAACCGAAAAACAAATGAAGATAATCAAAATGTTCATTGAGTGGTTAAAGAAAGAAATTAAAAAAAAAAAAGATTTTGGAGAATAACTCAATATGATTCCTAGATGAAAACTACGGTTTAAGAAAAATAGAATTAATTTTGATGTCTTGGTTGTTTGCTCCGATACGTATATGAAACATATCTTTTTCTATCTTATAAGATACTGAAATTGGTCTAAATGATGTGTTTTTCAATAATCTTGATTGCGAACAAATAGTTCTAAGCATATGATTTTGTTTTGATATTAAAAAGATTTATTGTGCTACATGTATACATTGCTAAGAAAACATGACTAAGAAATTGAATTTTATAAATATACACTTGAATGATTTTCTATATGCTTTTCTCCTACATAATTAAGTGCTTCTATCATTAAGAGAAAAAGCTATTTTTAGGGGAGAGTGAATGATCTTAAGGCTATTTTAGCTCACTCAAATGATTCATAAAGAAAAGAAAATGTAATTGCTTTTGAAAGAAATTTGAGCTTCAAAAGAATTATTTTCAGATCAATATTTCTGTGCATATTCTCAAAAGTTAAAAGGAAGCATAATTTGTTCTTGAAAGACTTAAAAGAGTGATTGCTATAAATTTTGAAAAACTCTAGATCACTCTATATCACAAAATTTCAGTTCATTCATGCTTATCATTAAAATCTGAATTTCAATAAAAGAAAAGAATATTTAAACAAGAATGTATCTTTTGAGGGAAAGCCTTAAATATTCAATCTTCTTGCATTCTGCATCTTTTTCAAAAGTCACTTACATTTGATGCATACTTTGAATGTTTTATGTTTGATTCATAATCATTCTTGTCAATTTCTAAATTTAACCGCTTTACTTACAAAGCATGAATTAATATCAAGAGCCTTACATAAATGAAAGAGAAATGAATTTTCTTAAAGCTAAATCATTAAAGGTTACTCTATGAAAATTTGGCAAAGAACTTTTAGTATGTTTTTAATGTCTAACTGATCTAAAACTGATATCAAATTTAAGCATATTTTGGTATTAGACTTTGTGATTTATTGAATATCTTTTGAAAGTTGGATTTTCATCTGTACTTAATTGGTAAATCACTTGAAAAGAATTCCATTTGTCTTAGTATTGAAAATTTACTTTGGAATCTATGAATAAGCTCTTATTGGCTTGCACTTTAGTGTTTCAATCCTGAGCCAATCCATTTTAATTGATTTTGATGCTATGATCTTTAAAGGAGTAAAAGAAAGTCTTTAAGAAAGCTTTAAAAGAACTTTCAAAGCCCTGAATTTTATGTATCCTACATTGCATAAATTCATATTTTAGTATCTATGCCCCAATACTTTTATATCATGAAAGAACTTTGAAGTCATTAAGAATTAAGGATTCAACATAATCTTATGTTTTTCGAGTATACAATTTTTGATCTTTATCTGCTCTTATACTATACTCTGAAAATTAATTAGATTGCTCTCATGTTGCTATATACTTAATATATTAAAAAAAAAGAGGGTGTTGTATTTTCATTCGTGCTTTCTTTGAATATTATTCTTGATACTCCTTGAAATAACTTGAAAAAGATTCCATCTACACTTGATTTGAAAACTATCTTTGGAATCTACATTTAGAGATCACTTCTGGCTCACATCCTAAATGTCTCATTCTTAAAGCCAAACTTTTCATTCTTGATTTTGATGATATCTGTTACCCCTGAAATTGTTTCAGGTTTAATGTTTTTTTTTTTGAAAGAAAGGTAAAAGAACTTTAAAAGAATGTTAAAATCATCAAATTTGATGTGATCTCATCATAATTTTGAAACTACCTTAATTGGCTCTGATCTATACTCATTATCTTGCCCTGACATTATTGCCTTGAGTTACGTGATTCATATGCTTGCAATAATTTGACATCCATTGAATGAAATATTGCCTTGTGCTTAATGTTTCATTATTTTGCAATCTTTTTGATATTGTCAAAAAGAAAAAGAAATATCTGAGTATATGCTCATAATGCTTTATGTTTTGAATTGAATATAAATCAGCTTAGATTGAAATATGTTGAATATGTTAAAGCTGATTAACTCTAAAGCATTATCATGAAGTATGTTCCTAAGTATCTCCCAAATATTGTATTTGTTTTGACTTATATTTGCTCTTTGTGGTAGTTTGTATTTCTTCTCTAAAACATAGTGCTTTTGGCATAGACAATGTTTCTCTTGAGTCATGATCTTTGTGATTGTCATAACAATACTATCCATTGCTATTCATTCTTTTTGATGATGACAAAAAGGGGGAGAAAGTATAAGAGAGAAACTAGAAGCAAATTCTATAGGAAATATAATTCTATAAACAAAGACCGTATAAGGAAGAAAATATAAAAGGTATATATTGTATACTTACGGGGGAGACATGTATTATACACTAAAGGGGGAGACATTTAACAAAGAGAAAATCTGAATCTGGCACATAATCATAGAGATTTTTCTTGCCTCGATACATGACTTGAAACTCTTGCTTTGACACAAACTTTTAAAAATTTTGTCTTAATGAAATACAAGAGTAAGGGGGAGCAAAGCTAAAACTCATTTGGCATCCATTTGGATAGGATAGGGGGAGCTCTTGGTTCATTTATACAAACTCTAAATAAGACTATTTTGAAACTCTTGAACCAAAAGTACTTTATGAATATTAAATCTAACTTTTCATATGAATACCAATTTGCTTACACTCAATATTTTATAATCATCAAAAAGGGAGAGATTGAGGATGATAATGTTATTTTGATGATTAACACAACTATTGAGGCTATATCAAATTAGAAATACAAATTAACTTGATACATCATTGATAAATGGCACATCCTCGACACACTCATGGAACATTAGGATTATATGGTCAAAACCACTCTCAAGATTGATAAACGACATAAAATTTGTAAGAGAGAATGGTAGAAAGCTCAAGAATTCATTTTGACAAAGTTTCATGTTAAAAATACCTAAAAGGGCAATTCGGTAATTTCTACTGTTAAGGGTATGAAACTTTATTGTGCCATGCATCATAATTTGCTTGGAATATCATATTGTTGTTTCAATGTGCATAACTAACCTTCAAAGTGCAGAAAATATGGTTAGAGTCGACCCCAATTAGTTTGGAGTCGACCCCGATACGTTTGGCACGCCTTTAGAACACTTGGCACAAAGTAGGAGTCGACCCTAGAAGAGGTGGAGTCGATCTCGGCACATCAAGAAATATTCTGGCACATTCTAGCACTTATGGCACGGATGAACAATACTTGGGTCGACTCAAGTGAAAGTTGAGTCGACCCCATCCTCAAGCCTCAAGAAAACAAGTCTCTGGAATCCCTGAGAGGGTCGACCCTAACTAAACTTGAGTAGACCCCAGCTTAAGTCGACCCAACCTTGAGTCGACCCAACCTTGAGTCGACCCAAGTGAAGGAAGGCTGAAATACAAGGTTCTGTATTTTCTGAGAGGGCCGACCCGAGAAAAGCTTGAGCTGACCCAAGTCTGATGAACAGTGGTTTGGGTCGACCCAAGAAAAGTTTGGGTCGACCCAAGCACGGGCAGAAGCATAACGGCTAGTTGTGCAGAAGTGCTTTTTGGACTCCCAACGGCTATAAACGGCTAGTTTCTTCAATCCAACGGTCAGGAAGGACTATTTGGAGGTTGGAGAAGTATTTAAGAGGGAGTATTCATCAGAGGAAGCAAGCTTTGGAATATACATCAAGTGCATTCAAGAGAGAACCCTAGCAAGGCAAGCTTCATTCAATTGCTTCATTCAAAGAGCCAAAAGAAAGTGGTTGAGCAGATTCCAAGAGACATTAAGAGCTCCACCAACTCTTGAAGAGTGAAGCAATCTTGACAAAGAAGAGAAGAGCCTTATTAAAGCGATAACTATATTCTAAACTCTTCTTTGTAGCTCATAATTGTTTTATTTGCTCATTTAGGAGCTTTAGTTCCTTGTTCTTTATTCTTGTTGTAAGGTTTGTTGGTAAGCCCGTAAAACCAACATTATAGGTTGTTGGTAAGCCCGTAAAACCAACGTAGGTTGTTGGTAAGCCCGTAAAACCAACGTAGGTTGTTGGTAAGCCCGTAAAACCAACATAGGTTGTTGGTAAACCTGTAAAACCAACGTAGGTTGTTGGTAAGCCCGTAAAACCAACGAAGGTTGTTGGTGAACCCGTAAAACCAATTGTGAAGGTTCGTTGGTGAGCCCGTAAAACCAACATAGGTTTTTGGTGATCCCGGAAAACCAAAGTGTAAAGGTTTTTGGATTGTGAGCCCGAAAAACAATCCAACTGTAATCCGCGGAATTATAGTGAATTTCCAAGGGGTCGCTTGGGGAGTGGACGTAGGTGCTTAGGAGAGCACCGAACCACTATATTTCTTGTATGTTTGCATTGTGTTTTGTCTTACTTTACTACAATTACTTACTCATCAATTAACTTGATTAAGGAATCAAAAAGTTAGAAAAACCAATTCACCCCCCCCCCCCCTCTTGGCTTGTCACCTTGGGCAACATTAGGACCTAACCAAGAGTGACCTTCCTAATCCTCCTTAGAGGAGGATTAGGTTAACCATGAAGGAGGTACACACGCCCCTCCTCCTTTTCCTTGCTTGGTGCGGCAAAGAAGAGGGGCCGACGCCCCTCTTGGAATTTAATCAAGGAGCTCCGACAAAGTAGGAGCTCCACATGCTATTTAAGAGGAGGCATGGGGCTGACCTAGGGCATTCATTGAAGCCCTCTCCCTCTCCAATTCGTGGCCCCCTCTCCTCCCCTTTCCTTGGTTCAGCCGCAAGCAAAGGAAGAAAAAAAAAGGTGGCCTCTTCATCCTCCCTTCTTCCTTCCAACGCAGGGAAAAGAAAGAAGGCTGCAGGGGCTTTGATCTTCTTCCTCTCTTCATCCTTCTTCTTCCTCCTCCCAAGCACAATCAAGGGTTGATTAAAAGGGAGGACATCAGCCATCAAAGTTATCTCTGCAAGGGAGCTAGCACCGCGAGGAGATAGAAAGCTTGGATCGGTTCCTGCTTCGTGTGGATACCCGTAGAGGCCGGGCACTTGAACGGCTTCAAGCGAACCTTCATCCAAAAACCACGATCATCAGTTTGCGGTGATCATCTACCCGCACAAGGTGAAGATCTGATCTTCTAATATTTTTAAAAAAGTTTTTAATCCTTATCTATCTACGAACGGTTTTAAACAATGTTCATGCGATGAACGGTTGATCCCGCGCATGCCTCTTCCGCTGCATCTGAAATTTTTGAATTTTTTCTGTGGCATGGGCGGATATTCTAACACTCCGGTCTGTAGGGATCCACGATAGAAGAACTGTATCATACGATAACTGCACCTAGAGGTTCATTATTCCATTCTGCTGGGTAGCTACTACATACTGCTAGGTGTCACTAGTAGATGGTGAGACTCACAGGGACCATCTTGATGGTCGATGATCCTTGGTGAGTTGAGTT
This sequence comes from Phoenix dactylifera, assembly GCF_051530095.1. Classification (NCBI taxonomy): domain Eukaryota; kingdom Viridiplantae; phylum Streptophyta; class Magnoliopsida; order Arecales; family Arecaceae; genus Phoenix; species Phoenix dactylifera. The sequence goes on from NC_143202.1 coordinate 16,696,633, forward strand.
GGAATTATTTCAACCCATTGAAAGGAGTATTCAATGATATTGTGATAGAGATCGCAATATATCCAACAACCAGTCAGAATAGAACCTATGGGGTCACATACATTAGAGGTATTGACCGATCCGATGGTTGAATGTGATTAGGAATCACAAATAATCAATTTGATTGATAATTGGTTAACCCACTAAGAGTTAGTGAGTTGAAGAAGGAATAATCGCAATCGGATTGCAATTTAATTTAATTCAATTTAATTAATTGGACTTGATCACGAGTCCTACTTGGAGTAGAATTCTTAGAGTTCTAATTTAATTAGAATTTCAAATTAAATTAGAGTCCTACTTGGAGTAGGATTTCTAAAGTTCTAATTGGATTAGGACTGAAATTTCAGTAGTCCTAATTAGATTAGGAGTTCTTAAGTCCTAATTAATTTTAATCTAATTAATCCCATGACTCCTAATTATATTAGGATTGAAGAGTTCAATTGAGTCATGGTTCAATTAAATCCTAATTAGATTAGAATTTGGAGGAAATTGAAATGGATGCAAATCCTATTTTGAATAGGATTGAATCCTAACACTTGGACCCAACCCTCCCCACTTACTTAGATTAAGTGGGGGCTAACCAAATGGAAGAAGAGGGAGGGGCCTATACCCCTCCCTTGGCTGGTGGCGTGAAGGAAAAAGGAGGGGCCACGCCCCTCCTATTTTGAATTCACAAAGGGATAAAGATGAGCTCCTAAAATTTAGGAGCCCATCTCTATCCACACACCATAAAAGAGGGGTTCAAAGGGGCTGCGAATTTTTCATGGTTTTTCCTTAGGATTTCGGCAGCAAACTCCTCCTCTCCTATCCTTCTTTGAGCCGCAAGCAACAAGAAAAAAAAGGAGCCTTGGCGGCTCTCCTACTTCCTCCATTTTGGTTCCAACACAAAGGAAAAAGAAAAAGGCTGCGGGCTTTTGTTCTCCTTCCATTAAACCAACCTTCTTCTTCTTCCTCCCTTAGGCATTCAAGAGTTGATTGAAAAGAAGGATATCAGCCATCAATAGCCATCTCTGCAAGGGAGCTAGCACCCCGGGGAGATCCAAAAGCTTCGATCGGTGCTTTACCTAGTGTGGATACCCGTAGAGGCCAGACGCATGTGTGGCTTCCATCGAATCTTCAACAATTCGACGTAAATCAAATTTGCGGAGACCATCTATCTGCACAAGGTGAAGATCTTATCTTCTTAATAATGCAAAATGGTTTAAAATATTTAATCCTAATATATCTATAAACGATGTTTTAAAAATACGTTCATGCGATGAACGGGATCCGCGCATGCCCTTCCGCTGCAGATCTGAAAATTTTTAAAATTTTTCTGCGACATGCATGAGATCCTAACACTTGGGGCTTTGCATGGAGAAAAAAGGAGGGGCGTACACCCCTCCTTACTGGTTGCTAAAAGAGATAAAGATGAGCTCCTAAAAAATGGGAGCTCATCCTTATCTCTTAATAGATTAAAAGAAGGAGAAGTGTGACCCCTCCTCTTTATGATTTTCCTTGGCATTTCGGCAACACCTCCTCCTCTCCTCTTCCTGCTTTCAACCGCAAGAGAAAAGGGAGAAAAAGGAAGTGTGGCTTGGCCTTCTTCCTCCTCTTCATTGGTTCTAGCGCAAGAAAAAGGAAAAGGCTGCGAAGGGGCTTTTGTTCTTCTTCCTTGATCCATCCTTCTTCTTCCTCCTCGCTTGGCATTCAAGAGTTGATTCAAAGGAAGGATATCATGCTTTTGTTCTTCTTCCTTGATCCATCCTTCTTCTTCCTCCTCGCTTGGCATTCAAGAGTTGATTCAAAGGAAGGATATTAGCCATCCATAGCCATCTCTGCAAGAGAGCTAGCACCCCGGGGAGATACGAAAGCTTCGATCGGTTCACTACCTCGTGTGGATATCCGTAGAGGCCGGACGTGTGTGCGGCTTCAAGCGAACCTTTCAACAAATCCACGAATATCAGATTTGCAGTGATCATCTATCCGCACAAGGTGAAGATCTGATCTTCCTAATGATGTAAAAGGTTTAAAAGCATTTCATCCTAATCTATCTACAAAAGATGGTTTTAAAATATATTCATGCGATGAACGGGATCTCGTGCATGCCTATCCACTGCGCATTGAATTTTTCTGAAATTTTCTACGGCGTGTATGGGATCCTAACAGTGGTATCAGAGCCATGGTTATGTAGATTAAGATTAGGATTAATCATTAAAGGTATATTAGATCTGAAATTTAAAAGGATTATGCTTGCCGAAATTTTCTGTATGCAGAATTTCAGGTTGCTGATTTTTTTTGCATGCTGATTTTTGTATGCTTGGATTAATGATTCTAATGCTTTGATAATTTGATTACAAATATTTAGAATCATATCTTGCATAATCAGCAAGTCATAAGATGACATAATCAATTAAATTACAGATCTGAAAATTATATTTATGCTTGAGATGCGTATGGTGATGATCATGGATGGACCCTTTTAAATGTGTTGAAATGTTCTGTGATGTTATGTGATGGCATGTAATTTTGATTTTCAGATTCCTGCATGCATCTTAAATTCATGTTTTAGAGACCTGCATATCTCATAAAAAAGGGTTGTAATTTATTTTTTTATTTTTAAATTAATCTGGGATGTAATGTGTGATGTACGTTGCACATCGATGGTTGATCGAAACATACCTCAACAAGCACAACTTGTGCGGATCAAGATCGAGTCAAGAGTTGAAGGCGATCTAACCAATTGACGTGCATGTGCTTGTACTATAACCTCATCCTGGATCCATGATCATCACCAGTTACATTTAATTTTGATATTATGCCTGGATGTTTATGTTTATGCATAGTGGGTAGATATATATTTGCATGAGATGTGGATAGTCAATCGTTAGAGAGCTAAATTAAAACCTCCTCAATCAGTCGAGAGTGAACCAACATGAGCTAGTCATACTAGATTAATTGATCTAATTGGTGTTTAAGAAAGCATGAAAGATGGTTACTTAATTAGAACCTTACTCTTCGAGTAAGGGGAGCCTCCCACCTGCTTACCTGGCTAATTGCTCGATTACCTCTTACGAAGAGCTCAAGGTTGCAAACACTAAGACATGATTACGCAATATTAAGTCCATAGGCCTTCCACCGTAGTAGAGTTTCTAAGGTCTTTTCGGTGTTGATTTGTCTCGGCTGGACACAGTAAGCAAGATGCATTGGAGGACTGGACCTCTCTATTAGACATAAGATGTTGCAGGGTAAAGCTGGAGTTGGGCGCCAATAACTGTTAGATGAGAACTTAATAACGACTTTATTTCTACGGTTATACGGTGGGTCTGACTTAACTAAGAAATGGGACCAATAACTATTATGTGAGGTCTTCATGACTTAGAGACCAAGTAGCACTGCAATTTGCTTAAGAAGCATTGTACAAGAGTTGTACACTCATCCATTTATATGTCACCAATAACTGTTAGGTGAGGCGGCATATAAATCGATGAGACCACAGTACCCACTAGAAATCCTAGTCGCGTAGGGTTTTCGCTTCTCCATCAGAGAAGTATGAGGGATTCGAGAAAATAGTGAGAGTACATTTGTTTTAAAAGTCCCTAAAACAAATACGGATCAAGTATAAAATCTAACTAGAATGTTTACTCTCTACAGATCACAATGTCAGCTTTGAACCCTTTGACCCATATTCTTGAGACCAACCGACTAACCGGAACCAATTACAAAGACTGGCTTAGAAACCTCAAAATTGTTCTGAGTTGCGAGAAACTAGGCTATGTACTCGAAAATGACATTCCTAGGATACCATCACGTCTGACCGATGATCAGCGTGAGATGCATGAAAAATGGACGGACGATGACATTAGGATCAAGTGCTTCATCATGGCATCCATGTCAAATGAACTCCAATGCCAGATTGGGAATATGAAGACTGCTAGGAAGACATTTGAAAGTGAATCCTAGGTTCTTCAGTATTAAGCATGCTGAATTTTTTTTTCTTTTTAAACCATCGCTGAACCTGATCGGGTTGCCTACGTACCCCTTCATAAGAGGGATCAAGCCATACGTAGTTCTTTTTAAGTTTTAAAATGCAGCGAAAAAACTGAATCAAATAATTTAATTCATGCATGCTTACAAGATCAAATCTAGAAATCAGCACCTTAAGAACACATAGGATTATGCCAGAATCGTTTAAATAATTATGCTAAAATTTTTATACATGATTAACTATCAGATCTGAAAGGTAAATACTCTATTCCGATTAATCTCCGAATATCCATCGAATGGATTCTGGAGATAACTCCGTGAGGAGCCCCAAAGAAGGGTAAAACCTCGAAAAATCAGACCTAGACCTAGACTCCAAAATAAAATATTGATGTGGGATTAATACCTTTTATGATAGAAGAAACTTTTGGATCTGATTCTTGACTTTGCAGCCACGCACACGAATGGCCTCTATGAGAAGTACACGCGAAGCCCTAGGTAGATCGTCTTCCATGGGAGTGCTAGCTCGCGCAGGAATGTTGCATGGCTAAAGCTGTCTCCTTCTAAACACTCAACCTTTGATTGTTCTTCAAGGATATGGAGGATGGACGTGAGGAAGAAGGATAAGAAGGGATGGAGGCCCTCAGGAAATTTTTTCAGAATTTTTTGAAACTTCTAAATATTGTATATATTGAACCCAAGGCATGGGGGTCTTTTATAGCTAAAAGACCATCCCACGCCTCACACCTAATTTAGCCAATTAATTTAGCTGATAAAATCCCTAAAAAATTCTGGTGGTTTGGTAGCTAAGAGGAGATAAACATATCCAAATTTTGTACATTTTGGATCCCTAAAAGATAGGAATTTATGCATCCAAAGTTCAGCCGTAGACCATCCTATTTCATGCACCATGCAATCCCTACAAATTAGGAAATTCATCTAAATCTTTCTAGGTGCCATTTTTATAGGAAATATAGATCCACGCCTCCTCTCTTCTTATGCTAATTTTTGGCCAAAAATAAGGAGGATAGGCATGGAAAATATTGGAGATAAATCAAGGTGTCATTCTTCTCCAAAAAGATAAGGATGGGTTCCTAAAATTTAGGGATTCTTCTTCTTATCTAATTCTGATTATTTGGACTCATAATCCTTATCAAATAAGATCTTCTAATTGATTTAGATAAAGCCCAATCCAAATGGGTCAAGTTCCATCAATTTGGTCAAGCTCAATCTACTTGGGTTGAACCCAATCCAATTAGGTCAAACCCTGATGCAGCCCAAATTGAATCCTATTCAATTTGGCTCAACCTAAGCCCAATTACTCAATCAAATTGAGTTCAATAGCAATCTAATTGCTAATTAATCCTTTAATAATTCAATAATTATTTTAATGCAACTTTTGCTTAGGATAATTTGTCAATCGAATTGACCAAATTACCCTTGAATGATTCTTAATCATCAATCAGTCATTTGATCAACCTAGAAACTTTTATGCGTGTGATCTTATAGGTTCGAACCTAAGCCGGTAGTATAGGAACATCTTTCTATACTAATCGATGTAACCATCTAGCAATGGTACCCGACATCCGGATAGGCCGAATATATGCGAAGCAAATATTCTGAAATCCTGAACTATGGTTACTGTATAATTCAATCCCTTTGACTCCTAATGTCAGGATGACTTAGAAATCACTGTCAACCCTATAATTAGTACATCCATTATGTGATTAACTTTAGATATCCCGTGACTCCTCACTGGAAATACCCTGGCCAAGGTTTTGCTAAATTAATCACAAGACATTATCTTCTATTTTCAGGAGGGGTCAATTCCATCTTGACTCACAACTGACTATGCAAGTACTTGACTGCACCCAGCGACCTTCCGCCACTGAATTAAGAATTTAGGTAGTCCGGTACTAAAGTACAGTGAGTTGCTTGCTAGTCACAGGTTGCGGTCTCAGGTCAGAGGGCCAAACTTATACCCATATCTACTCGGAACATCTCTTGACAGTAGAACATTCTGAAATTGGTCACGTTCGGTGAAATGTGCTCCTACACTTCACCTGTGTGGCATACCAGTGTCTCCCCACTTCTTGGTTAAGAGGACAATCAACGTATATGTCACACAACGACCTAATCTCGATAATGTTGTCGTCCTAGTAACAACATATCATTTGATCGCGAACAAGTTTAAGGACTCAAAGATAAATCCTCCTTTATCATAACATAAGTCCTAAGGACTTCATCATATAAGAGTTCATTTGAAGATGAAATGATGAATAATGCCAAATAACACTTTATTAATTTGTCAATTCATTTACAAAATTCAATCATCAATATGCTGACGATTGACATTTAGGATACAATTTTCAACAACTCCCACTTTGCCTAAAGCCAATCGACACAGTATCTAATACCCATCTTCGACTTGTGTTCGTTGAACTCTTTGATGCCGAGGACTTTGGTAAATGGGTTCAGGCAAATTTTCTTTTGTATCAATTTTCTATAGAATCTGCCATTGTGTGCAGCTTGGAACTCTTCCAGCAGATGGCCCCACCCTTAAGAGTAAAGATATATCCCGACACGCTCTTGCTATCATCTTGATCTGACTGAAAATTTGAATCGGTATATCCTTCAAGTTTTAAGTCAGAATCACCATAGACAAGCCACTGGTCTTTAGTATTTCTCAAATACTTAAGAATGGTTTTCACAACCTTCCAATGGTTGCTACCTGGATCAGACTGGTATCTGCTCACTACTCCTAGTGAGTATGCCACGTCTGGTCTAGTACATGTCATGGCATACATTATAGATCCCACTACCGAAGCATATGAAATTCTATCCATACTCTCTCTTTCTTGAAGGGTTGTCGAACAATCCCTTTTAGAGAGGTTAATTCCATGGCCCATTGGAAGATAGTCTTTCTTGGAATTAATCATACTGAACCTCTTCAGTATAGTATCAATGTATGTGGATTGGGATAATCCAAGCAATCTTTTAGATCTATCTCTATAGATCTTCATCCCTAGGATGTAAGATGCTTCTCCCAAATCCTTCATGGCAAATTGAGATGATAGCCAAACCTTTATTCCTTGTAATGCAGGAATGTCATTCCCGATTAAAAGAATGTCATCCACATACAAAACTAGAAATATGATTACAGAACCATTAACCCATTTATAAATGCAAGGTTCTTCTTCATTTTTAATGAAGCAATACGTTTTGATTACCTTATCAAAGCGTATGTTCCAACTCCGAGAAGCTTACTTTAATCCATAAATGAACCTTTGAAGCTTGCACACTTTAGACTCATCTACAGATGTAAAACCTTCAGGTTGTATCATATACACTTCCTCTTCTAAATCTCCATTTAGAAATGCGGTCTTTATATCCATTTGCCAGATTTCATAGTCTAAATGTGCTGCTATCGCAAGCACAATCCGAATAGACTTGAGCATTGCCACAGAAGAAAATATCTCATCATAGTCAATACCATAACGTTGATGATATCCTTTAGCAACCAGACGGGCTTTAAAGGTCTCTACCTTTCCGTCTGCGCTCCGTTTTCTTTTGAATATCCACTTACACCCTATAGGTTTAATCCCTTCGGGTGGGTCAACTAATGTCCATACATCATTGACCTTCATGGATTCCATTTCGGATTGCATGGCTCCAAGCCATTTATCAGAGTCATACCTATGCATTGCATCCATATATGTGATCGGATACTCATCGTTTTCATCAAGTTCGATAGAATCCCCATCCCGGACCAAGAAATCGTAGTATCTGTCCGGCTGATGTGGTACTCTACCTGATCGCCTTAATGGTGCATCTAAGATGGGTTCTGGATCTGATCTAATCAACTCCGACTCAATTGGTTCAGTGGATGTGTCGGATCTTCTACATTTTGAACTTTCCTAAGCTTAACATTAGAGCTTTTAGTTCCTTCACTAAAAAATTCTTTCTCTGGGAAAACAGCTCTATTACTTACGAACAAGTTTTGTTCTTCAGCAAAGTAGAAGTAATATCCTTTAGTTTCTTTAGGATAACCAACAAAGAAATATTTGTCAGACTTGGGTTCAAGTTTGTCTGTCTTCAAACGTTTGACGTACGCTAGACACCCCCAAACCCTAAGGTGAGAGAGCATCGGTTTACGTCCAGTCCATATCTCATGTGGTGTTTTATTTACAGACTTACTTAGAACCTTATTTAGAATATCATGTGGTGTTTTATTTACAGACTTACCGGTATCCAATACCCAGGTCGAATTATCACAAATAGAAAAATTGCAAGGTGTTATCATATAAGTACCTTGATTGGCAACTGATTGCCCACTTTTTTTAGGCCGGTTCGGATCGAGGGATGCAATGTAAAGAGGACAGTTCCTCTTCCAATGTCCTTGCTTCTTGCAGAAGAAGCACTCCCCCTTGCTTTGATCAGCCTTTTTATTCTTTTTCTGACTAGGCTGAGCATGGTGCACCTGTTTCTTTTGGATTTTATTTTTCTTTTTTCCTTTCTTAAAGGGACCACGACCCTTGGATGAACCTCCCACTAAGTTCACCGTCTTCTTAAGAAGTTGGTGATCATTCTCAAACATCTGTAGTAACCCCAACAATTGGTGATAATTCACTACAGGTTTCGTCATACGAAAATGAGTGAGAAAAGGATGGTATGATCCAGGCAATGAGTTTAGTATGGCATCCTTCCCCAATTGATCATGAAGGGGAAAGCCAAGAGAGCTTAGACGCTCGATTAACTCAATCATGTACAGTACATGGTCAGTTACCGAGGTTCCTTCTTTCATTCGGGCGCTGAAGATGGCACAACTAGATTTGTGCCTCTCAACGTCGTCAGAAATTCCGAATGATTCATTCAACACTTGAATAATGTCTTCCAGCTGCGCATTCTCAAAACGCCTACTAAACTCATTATTCATTGCAGCGAACATAATGCAATGGACAGTAATATGATCACTGAGCCACTTTTGATAAGTGTCTCTGACCGTACCCCGTGCATTAGCAGAGGGCTACTTAGGTGCCGGATCTGTTATCACATAAAAGATCCATTCATGCTCTAGCACAATTTTCAGTTTCCTATACCAATTATTGAAGTTGGGACCAGTCAACTTGTCATTATCCAATAATGAGCGAAGTGACAAATTAGTGGCCATTTCTGTATAAAAGAAAATTTGGCTATTAGTATATGAATTGACTAAACACATTAGACTTGGACTTTAGTCTAAAGGTACTTTCACTATTTTATACAAATTGGTACCTCTACCTCCAATTCGAAAAATTACTCTTAATTCTTTAGGAGGCACTAGAACCCAATAGATCACATATAGGCCCGAGTGTGGCTCGGCTAACCCATATGCACCTATTGGTAGGTTCTTAACTAATTGCTTCACCAAGCAACTTCCAATGATGATTTTACCATAGGTTTTTTGGCAGGCGTGTGGCGCCTCCACCGAATACCATAGTCAGATCCAACCATTAAATGATAGGGTTAAGTCTAATCAACTAATAGACGACCAAGCCCGAGTGTGGCTCGGCTCACCTGACCGCCTATTAAAGGTACACTTAACTCATCATATATTGAATGACAATTCCAATGCTTGATAAGTACCAAGCGTGTGGCGCCTCCAATAATTATCAAAATATTGGACCCATTATTACCCAACTTAATGGGTGGCTATGACCTAGTAATCACTATAACCATTTCATTTTAAGGACCTAATAATTTTAGAGAATTTCATAATTAGGATAGATGAGAAGATCCGGTTAGTCTAATTGCTGAGTTATGCTCCGTTCGATGCGACGTTCACAGGAGAATTCGAACGGAATGTCGTTCATCGTATGAACATGCCTCGCATCGTAGAATTCAAAAAATTTTCTGGATCCAAATCCAGAAGATCTTTAAACTCATTAGGAAGGGGAGATTACGATCTGAGGAGGGTTGATTAAGATTTATAAAACCGAAACAAAATTAGAAGTTATTAGATTTGAAGATCTCATCTTCAAAAATTCTGCAGGTGTAGAACACCGCAGCCTGATGATCTATTCTAGGTTCTTGTTTGAGCCGCACAATTGTCCGGCCGCTACAGGTATCCACACGAGGTTCTAATCATCTGAGAATGGGTCTTACCGGAGTGCTACCTCCTTGCAAAGACCTCTCATGACTATCATAATATTGGAAGATAAAAATCTGCAGCATACCTCTTTGAAGAAGAACGCTTTTTTCTTCAACCTTGCTCGCAATGGAGAAAGATGGGGGATGAAGCTTTAAGCGTGGATCTTTCTTGCCTTGCTTCCGTGGATGAAGAGGAAGACGAGGTCCCCTTGCTGCCGTGGTGAAGGGAGGAAGAAGAGAGGGAGAGAGGAGGCGTGGGGATCTAGGATTATAAATTCAATGCACATGCCTCCCCTTTTATAGATTGGGTTTAGAGCTTCTCCTAATCTTATTAGGAGTATGGGACTAAAACCCACCCTTGGATTAATGCCAAATATCCAATCCTTGTGCTCATAGATACATGACATGTGTCCACTTAATCAATTGATTAATTTTTTAATCACATTAGGATTCCTAATCTTATTAGAAAAATTAATTGATTTGGGAGCATGCATCCTATGACGCCATGTAGACTTTAAAGTCCGCATAGTATGAACATGACTTAAGTTATATTCATCCTACGACGACATGTGGTCTTTAAAATCCGCACAAACCTTGGTTTAATCAAATTAACCCAATCATGAACCCAAATCAATTTGGGTCGAACCCAATTTGATTTGGCTATTAAATCAGCCCAATTGCAATCCAATTGCAATCAATTCCACTTAATTCTTCTTCCATTAACTCACTAACACTTAGTGGGTTAATTCAATCACCAATCATATTGATGATTGATTTCTATTGTGATTCCAAATCACAATTATGATAGTCTGACTAATTAAATCCTCTATGTGTGTGACCCAATAGGTTCTATTCTGACTGGTAGTAAGACATATTGAGATCTCCATCTCAATATCACTGTAACTCTTTTTAGTGGACTGAAACGATTTCAGTTCTACTCCAGGATTCACTGATCACCAAGTGAATGCTTTCGAGTCTCACAATCCACTAGTGACACCTAGCAGTATATGGTGGCAACTCAGCAGAATGGAATGTCTGAACCTCTAGGTGCAGTTAGCGTATGATACAGTCCCGCTATCATGGATCCCGATGTGACGGAGGTTTGGATATCTCGTCAAACCCCATCGTCCGTCATATGTCAAATTTATACGACTTTCAGTTCGAGATATGGAAAACTCTTTTTCCAAAATACCTAGCCAGAAATTTATCGAACTCAGTCTCATAAATCACATAAGATCACTCCTAATCTATCAAGGTCGATAGATCCCATCTAGATGCAATCCTATTCCAAAATGAACCTACTGTAGCCAATCCGCACTACAAGGACCCGAATGGCTAGGACCCAAGTTCACATGCTCATCAAACTACAGCAACCTCATAGTGAATAGCTGAGGCATTGCAGGTCAAAGGACAAGTCATACAACTGCAGCATAAGTAGTCACTGACTAATGGATAGACATCCATATGACTACTATCTTTAGTCATGCTCAGTACTTTGTTCTCTAACAAGTACTTGCATAATCACTCCAGTGTCTCTACACCGTGAATTCGAGACTCGTCCATCTGACTAAGTGATTTGTGTACTAATCTCAGTGGATCGATCACCGTCCCTCTGATGGATCCATCGATCAGGAGCATTTAGAAATTAATCCCTAATGACACATGCCTCAAATTCTCAACTCCTTTGAGAATATGTGTCATCATCTATTAATTTCTTGGACAATTCATGGACACATACAAAACATGAATGAAAAACAAAGTACCCAATCTTATTTATTAATAAGTGTCAAATTACAAATTTGTGCCCCAGATTATAAATATGCATCAGCTACGTTGGCTTCTAGGGCATACTTCTAACACTAATTTCTCCCACTGACTTCACCAAATCAGATTAGACTGAAACTGGTTAAGGAGGCACCTAAATCAGTCAAACTAATTTTTCTTATAGGCATGGACTAACTCAAATCATTAAGTGATTCAATAAAAATGTGATTGACCATGTCGGCCAGGTAAGTGAGATCGGTGGAAGGGATATACCATTAACTCGACAAAGACAAATCAGTGCGAGTAGCTCCCAATTAAAAATCATCGGTCAAAACTGCCAAACTTACCTTAGACACCGACCGGTTAATCAATTTCGATTTGATTACTCAAATGACTCGGGCTACACCTCTGAGCCTAAATCAAGTTCCATCTTGGTCTAATCAAAGATATGAACTTGATCCATCTACAACTATTGTAAATTGACCTAGAATTTTCTTGACCTAATCTAGTTACTACTTAATTAGATTTGATCAATTAATTCTATTTGTCCATGTATGATTCTAACCTTAGGTCTAACCCAATCCTAGGAACTTGATTCAAGCTAACCCATATACCCAAAGAATTATGCAATGTCAATTAATTGAGTTACAATTCTATTTCATAACACTTAATTCTCAATTAAGTTTAGACTTATAAAAGTTTTGATCATTGATTAATTTCTTGTGTTCTTCCATGAGTTCTAAAAATGCATCATGTAACTCTTCTACTGTAAAATCACATTCAAGTTCAGAATCTACCTCATCGTCATTGGCCATGTAGCAGATTGGGGTCGTCTCTTGTTGATCTTCCTCTTTCGAACTTGACTCCTCACTTTCACTCCATTCAGCCATGAAGTTTCTCTTCTTAAGTTTTCTTGCCATCCATTTCAATTCTGGACAATCTATCTTGAAATATCCGGGCTTGTTACACTCATAGCAAATTGGTGTTTCCTTTTTCTTTTCTTTGTCCTTACCCTTTTTCTTGCTTGAGCTACCTTTGAGGAAGGGCTTTTTTTTATGAAATTTCTTCTTTCCTCTCATGAACTTTCTAAATTTTCTTGCAAGCATAGCCATTCCTTCTTCATCATATTTCTCCTCATCATCAGATTCTTCTGATTCAGTTTCCTATTTTGGAGCGGTAGACTTCAAGGCAATGGTCTTTCTTTTCTTGACCTCATCTTCTGAATTTTGCCTCATGGTCAACTCATGGGTCATGAGTGATCCTAGAAGTTCTTCCAATTGCAGTGTATTGAGGTCCTTTGCTTCTTGAATTGCTGTTACCTTGGCCTCCCAAACTCTTGGTAGAGACCTGAGAATTTTTCGCACTAGTTCAGCATTAGTATAAGACTTTCCTAAGCTCTTTAGCCCATTTATGATTTCCGTGAATCGAGTAAACATTTCAGTTATGGACTCAGTGGATTCCATTTTAAACAACTCATACTTATGTACTAATATATTTATTTTTGACTCCTTGACTTGATTAGTTCCTTCATGTGTGACCTCCAGTTTATCCTAAATTTCTTTCGCGGAGATGCATGTAGATATTCTATTGAATTCACTTACATCTAGTGAACAGTAAAGTACATTAATTGCTTTAGCATTTAGTTGTGCTGGTCTTCTATCACTCTCATTCCAATCCATTTCTGGTTTGGGAATGATTGTGCCCTCTATACTAATTGTGGGTGTGTGTGGTCCTCTAGTTATGATATTCCACAATTCATAATCTAGAGCTTGAATGAATATCCTCATCCTAGCTTTCCAGTATGTGTAATTAGTGCCATTAAACAGAGGAGGTCTATTTGTGGATTGCCTCCGCTCATAGAACATCCTACTTGGGTTATCATGATCTTTGTCTCTTGATTGTGAGATCAACAAATACTATGTGAGCACCTTGCTCTGATACCACTTGTTGCCCAAGGTGACAAGCCAAGAGGGGGGGTGAATTGGTTTCTCTAAATTTCTACTTCCTTAATTGAGTTAATTGATGAGTGAGTGAAGTTAAAACAATACACAATGCAAACACACAAGGAGTATAGTGGTTCGGTTCTCTCCTAAGCACCTATGTCCACTCCCCAAGCGAACCCTTGGGAATTCACTATAATTCCGCGGATTACAGTTGGATTGTTTTTCGGGCTCACAATCCAAAAACCTTTACACTTTGGTTTTCCGAAATCACCAAAAACCTATGTTGGTTTTATGGGCTCACCAACGAACCTTCACAATTGGTTTTACGGGTTCACCAACAAACCTACACCGTTGGTTTTACGGGCTCACCAACAAACCTTTACAAGGTGATTAAGAAGAAGAAAAAGGTTGAAACTTCTAAATGAACAAATATAACAATTATGAGTTACAAAGAAGAGTTTAGAATATAGTTATCGCTTTGATGAGACTTCTCTCTTCTTTGCCAAGATTGCTTTACTCTTCAAGGGTTGATGGAGCTCTTAATGTCTCTTAGAATCTGCTCTGTTGCCCAGAGATGGTCACCCAAGAGGGGGGTGAATTGGGTGTTTTAAAACTTTTCGCCTAATTAAAAATAAAACACACAAATATATGCACTAAAGTAAAGAAGGAGGAATGAGAAAGGTCAATCGCAAACACAAAATTTTATAGTGGTTCGGAGCTTCCACTGCTCCTACATCCACTCCCCAAATCACCTTTGGGAATTTCCACTATAATCCAAGATTACAGTACGGTAGTTTTGCGAGTTCACTACCTAACTCGTTGTTTTACACCGGGCTCACAACAAACCCTAACACCCCCAATTTCACTTAGGCTTGGGACGCCTTTCCCTTGTTCCAAGTCTCTTGACTGGAACAAGCACCACAATGAAAGAGTTTACACAGAAAAGAAAAGCTCTAGAAAAGCAAATATGGCAATGATGAACAATAGAACCCGGAAGAATCCTTTTGCCGTTGGAAGCGTGGGAAATGGTGATTCTTCCGATGTGGATCGCGTAGATTTGAGTGTGAGCTTTGAATGCACGAGCGGAAGAGAGTGGTTGAGCTTGAAATCACTTGGGAAGCTTGAAAGCACTTGATTTCTTCACTTGAATGCACTCACTCTCTTGAACTTCTCTCTCTTGCTTCTCTCTTAAATGATCTAGCTTTTGGATTGGTGAAAAGTTGTTTTGAAGCACTTAAGAGCTCCCTTTTATAGCCCAAAAAGCAAATATAGCCGTTAGAGATAAAGTAAAAGAGATTTGAAATTCAAACCAAACCTGTAAAAGTTGTCAGTCGCGTCCCAGGCGTTCCGGGGACGTCTCCGCTTCAATGCGAGACATCTCGGCTACAAGATTTTACTTTTTACGTTGTCTGGGGTCGACTCGGCACTTTACGGGGACGACTCTACTTGTTTGCACTTTTTGAATGGGGACGACTCCGCTGTCTCGGGGTCGACTCCGCTTCTTTATCTCCGAAAAACATGTCCTCTGGAATTTCCAGAGAGAGCCGACTCCGCTCTTTCAGGGGACGTCTCCGCTGCCTTATCACCGAAAAAATCATTCTCTGAAAAACCCTGAGAGAGCCGTCTCCGCTATCTTGGGGACAACTCGGGAAGTCTCCTTTTTACTTGTGGGGACGACTCTGCTTGCGGTGGGGACGTCTCGCGCATATCTCTTGAAAACTGCCTTTCTGCCGCCACTGAGAGAGTCGACTCCGCTACTGAGAGAGTCGACTCCACTATCGTGGGGACGACTCGGCAGGTGCCGGGGACGTCTCCAAGTGTGCCAGTTCTTCCTGTTTGTGCCAGAGACGTCTCTGAGACTATCAGGAGACGTCTCGGCTGTCCCTGAACTTTTTCTTTCATCTCAAAAAATTCTTCAATAAATTCATAAAAATTATGGGAACTTGCCTAGACATTTCTTAACAATATTCTTAATAAAACACATGAATTTCTCAATTAAATTGTTAAGATAAATGGAATTATACTCTAGTGTTTTGTATTCATCAAAATCCATTAGGGGGTCAACAATCTCCCCCTTTTTGATGATGACAAAACACTGAGTATATGCAAAATTCGAAATTTAAACATATACACAGTATTTGCTCAGATGTACAGGTATAAAGATAATTGAAAGCTAAGTTCTTTTTGACTCCCCTTTTCTTTTCCAGAAGGGCAATTATCTTAAATCCAATATTCTTCAATTTTATCTCTTCCAATTCAACTTTTAAGCATGAATTTTGTATTTTGCATTCCAATGTATCCATATTGGTTCTACTCCCCTTATCCATATTGGTTCTATGGTTCTACTCCCCCTTTTTGTCATCAACAATGAAGGGGACAAATTATCTGTGGGTGCTTAAAGCATACTTCCTAGTAAGATTCAGCATATTTTCATGAACGACTCAAGAATATTCAAGTTGTGCTCCCCCTGTCCAAGTCATTTCTATTAATGAATTCAGTCATTCATATCACTCCCCCTTTGTTTTGGAATTCATTTCAGACTCATCTTTTTGTTTAGTATAGTTATCACAAGATGTGCCCCCTCTGTTTTATATGCATTGTTTCTTTGTATCAAATTTGAACACTCAAGGTATGTGATAAGATTTTTATGGCACATCACAAACTCACATACACAATCACATACACAGAGTTAGAAATGTACACATGGTTTCAAAAGAGATTGCATGTCATTCATATGTCATTGTAAACCTTTGAAGTCAGTACATAGTCAAAAGAAGAAATCATTACAAGTATTGATTTCTAATACAAAAAGTGTTTCAAAATAGCCTAGGGTTTACAAAAAGAAGATTCCTAGATGTTTACAAAGCGTCCCTTATCGGCGACGTTGCTCATAAATCCTACAAGCTGCATCTATAAAAGCATTGATTGAATCCATTAGGGTCTTAAATTGATCTCCCTGTGACTTGTGGAAGGCTGCCACAAGTGCTTCAAATTCTTCAGTTGCCATTTCAATCCTCCCTCTAAGTTGGGCAACTAAAGTGCCCACATTGCCTCCTGGGCTTGTCAACTCTGTGAGGCTCTTGGAAATGGTCTTCAAGCTGTCCTTGAGCTCTATTGATCTGAATTTTTGGGAGGCATCCACACCAATTATTTCATGTGTTGTGGCTTCAATTTGACTTCTAATGTCCTTCAGCTCTTGTAGAAGCACTTCATGTGAAGCTCTGAAGGGGGCCAACTCTGTAGAGATCATGGATCTCATCTCCTCCCTCATTTGTTGGCAAATGGCAGATGCTAGGGTGCGCATCTGATCTTCTGAAAGAAAGGAGGGCCCGCTAACTGGAGGAGGTGGTGGCATGGATGTGGAAGGTCCAGCTGAGCTGGAGGGTATATCAGGGATATCCAAGTGGCTAGGTGGAGGAGAGTGATGGTCAGACTCATGATGTGGGTTCTCGAGCTCTAGGATTTGGGCTTTTCTCTTTGGTACCTTCACCCACGACCCATCTATCTTATGAAATTCCATTCTTCTCATTGTGCCCTCATTATAATAGTCGGTGTTTCTCAAGGGCTTTGCAGGTTCTAATGTAGTTTAGCATAAGTCTAGGGAGGTTTAGGGGTATCCCTAGTAGGATATGGTGCATTATAACTAAATCTCGCTCCGAAACAAAATCGAAGCGACCGGTTTTGAGAAATAGGACCCGGTTGACAATACTTAAAAGAAGTCTCATCTCTGCATTTAGGTCCTGGAAATTGACAACATCAAGAGGGCCGCAGTCCTCTCTTCCTAAAAGTAGATTTAGGGCTGATTCCCTTTGGGAATGTGAGGTTGGAGCCTCACCGTCCTTAGGGATTTGTAAGACAGTGGATAGGACATCTTCATTGACTTCTACTAATGTCCCCCGGACATATGCAGTGTACCCTTGGTCCCCTAAGGCCATATTGCTAAAAAGTTCTCTAACTAGGCCGGGGTAGGTCGAGGTATTTAGGGTACAAAGGTGCTCCCACCCTTGGGCTCGGAGTCTCTCTCCAATAGAGAACCCCTCATGATCTAAAAATGAGAAATCTATGTACCTTCCGGTCGTGACTGTGCGATTTGCACAGGAAATAGTCGTGGTTGGCGGAGCAACCGGAGGAGACGGCGGGGAATGTTCTTCCCTCCGTTCCTCATCGTCGGCCGCTGCCCTAGGTCGCCTTCCACGGGTTGTCCTAGCTCTTTTGGGTGCCATGATTGGAAATCCTAAGAAAAAGTGGAGAAGGAGGCTAGGGTTTGTGATGGAGAACAAATGGAGGCTAGGGTTTTCGTTTTTGGTCGGGGATGAGAGAAGATAGCTCGGGTCGGCTCGAGCTGTTTCACTTATTTTAAAAACTCTAGTTCGGTCCCCGAGACGTCTCCGCGACTAAGGCGAGACGTCTCGCCTGGGGGGACGTCTCTGCGACTTGCCAGAGACGTCTCCGGCACTGAAAAATTTCAGACTGAATTTTATCTTTTTCCAAATTTTTATTTAATCGCCCTAAACAACATGATTTCTTTTGATAAACACAGAGTGAATTTGTTTGTGATCCTCCCCATTAATAATACACCCTATAATAATTTGGTTATGATTTTTGAATTATTAATATTGAAATGAGGAATGTTTGACCAAATTTCGAATACCTATGATATAGGCTCTGAAAATATCTCTATGAAGAGTCCAAGGGAGGGTAACCATCCTCCGGAAAGTCAAACAGTTCGTCATTTAGATTAGATGGATTCATGCTTTCACTTATATTGACCTTGAGATGGATTACTAGTTTGAGTAGCAAAGCAATGCAATACAAATTCAATTCATTTGCTAGGATCATACAAGCTTAAAGCATTCCTCAAGAAATTGAATCTATCTTTACAAAGGGGCTTTGTAAAGATATCAGCCAATTGATTTTCAGTACATACATATTCAATCATCACATCATTTTTCAGCACATGATCCCTAATAAAGTGATGCCTAATCTCTATATGCTTTGACTTAGAGTGTTGGACAGGATTTTTTGTTAAATTAATTGCACTTGTATTATCACATTTAATTGGTATATTATCCATTTTGATACCGAAATCTTCAAGTTGTTGCTTAATCCAAAGAACTTGGGCACAACAGCTTCCAGCTGCAATGTACTCAGCCTCAGCTGTGGACAAGGCAACTGAATTTTGTTTCTTGCTAAACCAAGAAACCAAATTGGCACCCAAGAATTGACATGTGCCACTTGTGCTTTTTCTGTCGAGTTTGCACCCGGCAAAATCAGCATCGGTATAAGCAATTAAATTTATGTCAGATTGTTTAGAATACCATAAGCCTACATTAGATGTTCCTACTAGATATCTAAAAATTCTCTTAACAGCTTGCAAGTGTGATTCCTTAGGACATGCTTGGTATCTAGCACACATACAAACACTGAATAATATATCTGGTCTACTAGCAGTAAGGTAAAGTAGAGAGCCTATCATACCTCTGTACAATTTGCAGTCTATACTTTTACCTTTTTCATCTTTGTCAAGCTTGCAACTTGAGCCCATGGGTGTGCTGATTTCCTTTGCATCCTTCATCTTGAATTTTTCCAATATTTCCTTGATGTATTTGGACTGACTGATGAAGATGCCCTCCTCTGATTGTTTTATTTGTAGCCCAAGGAAGAAGTTGAGCTCACCCATCATGCTCATTTCAAATTCTCCCTGCATAAGCTTGGCAAACTCTTGACAAAGACTATCATTAGTAGCACCAAAAATTATATCATCCACATAAATTTGTACAAGCAATAAGTCATTTCCTTTTCTTTTAATAAAGAGGGTTTTGTCTACATTTCCTCTCTTAAATTTGTTTTCAATTAGGAAATTACTTAATCTTTCATACCATGCCCTAGGGGCTTGCTTAAGGCCATACAATGCTTTATGCAATTTATACACATAATCTGGATGTAAGTGATTTTCAAAACCTGGAGGTTGTCCTACATAAACTTCCTCCATTATATAGCCGTTTAAAAATGCACTTTTTACATCCATTTGATAGAGTTTAAAATCCATGAAGCATGCATATGCCAAAAGTAATCTAATAGCTTCTAATCTAGCAACAGAAGCAAAAGTTTCATCAAAATCTATTCCTTCCTCCTGATTATATCCTTTGGCCACTAGCCTGGCTTTGTTTCTTATTACTATCCCATCTTCATCTAGTTTATTTCTATATACCCATTTGGTGCCTATAATTGAAACATTAGGGGGTCTTTTCATTAGAGTCCAAACTTTATTTCTTTCAAATTGATTTAATTCCTCTTGCATAGCATTCATCCAATTATCATCTTTTTCAGCTTCTTCTAGTGATTTAGGCTCTATTTGTGAAACGAAAGCAAGATAATTACTAGTATTTCTTAGAGAGGATCTAGTTCTTATACCTTGTGAAAGATCACCAAGGATTAGATCCTTTGGATGACCATGTGCATACCTCCATTCCTTAGGAAGATCTTGAATTCTTGATGGAGGTTGATCTTCTTCACCTTGCTGATTTGTATCTTCTTTGATCTCATCCTCATGTTGTTTGTCTTGTATGGAGAATTCCTTCATTCGGTCTTCAAGTATACCTGCATCACCATCTTCTTCTTTTCTAGAAGAATCTCCATTAGCTTCATCAAAAACAACATGAATGGATTCTTCAACAACAAGAGTTCTCTTGTTGAAGACCCTGTATGCTCTACTAGATGAGGAATAACCTAAGAAGATCCCCTCATCTGATTTAGCACTAAATTTGCTTAGATTGTCCTTTCCATTATTTAAAACAAAGCATCGACAACCGAAAACATGAAAATAGCTTATATTTGGTTTCTTACCTTTTATTAACTCATAAGGTGTTTTCTTCAAGATGGATCTAACTAATGCACGGTTCAAAATGTGACATGCAGTATTTATTGCTTCAGCCCAGAAATATTTTGGTAGATCCAATTCGCACAACATGGTACGAGCCATATCTGCTAGTGTGTGATTCTTCCTCTCTACCACCCCATTTTGTTGGGGTGTTCTAGGTGCCGAGAAATTGTGATTGATACCATTTTCGTCACAAAACTTTTCAAAGTGCTGATTTTCAAACTCGGTACCATTATCACTCCTAATTGCTTTTAATTTAAGATTGAGTTCATTCGAAACTCTATTATGAAACTTGATAAAAGCGGAAAAGGACTCATCTTTATGTGCAAGAAATGAAACCCATGTAAAACGTGAAAAATCATCAATAATTACAAGACCAAATTTCTTACCCCCCAGACTAGCAGTTCTAGTGGGTCCAAACAAGTCCATGTGAATTAGTTCCAAGGGTTTTGTTGTTGAGACTATGTTCTTAGACTTGAAAGAATTTCTTGTTTGTTTCCCTAATTGACATGCAGCACAAATTTTATTCTTTTCAAAGTCTATTTTTGGTAGTCCTTTAACTAGATCCTTTGTAATTAATTTAGAGATTAAATCCATGCTAGCATGCCCTAACCTACGATGCCATAACCAACTAGTCTCATTGACTTTGGGATTCATGGCTACAAGACATTGGTCATCCTTCATGGTGAGATCATCAAGATCTACCATGTAAACATTTTCATGCCTATGTCCTGTGAGTATGATCTCATTATCAATTGGACTACTAATTATGCATAGTGATGATTCAAATGATACTCTAAATCCCTTCTCACAAAATTGACTTATACTTAATAAATTATGTTTTAGTCCATTAACTAACAATACATTATCAATGAATGAGGAGGGTGATATGGAGATTTTACCAACACCAATGATTCGGCCTTTAGCATTGTCTCCAAATGTGACTACTCCTCCTTCTTTTGATTCCAAGGTGACGAAGAGACTCTTGTCACCGGTCATATGCCTTGAGCAGCCACTATCAAGATACCACATTCTCTTTTTATTTCCGGCTGCAAGGCATACCTGCAAAATGATCACGTGAAGCTCTTAGGTACCCAAGTTTTCTTGGGTCCTTCGTGGTTAGTGTAGTTGGTTCCCTTAGGCACCCATACTTTAGTTATGTTTTTAGCTTTCACAAATGTACTCTTGTTAGTTTGGATCTTTCTTTGAATACAAGAGTAGGCTTTATGTCCATTCTTTCCACAATGAAAGCATGTAGGTTTTTCAGTTTTTACATCTTTTACTTTTACAAAGAAATTCTTTAGATACTTTTGTTGCTTGTTAGTTTTATATCCTAATCCGGCTTTATTAAAAACAGCTCTTTGATTTGAAAGAATAAGATTTAATTTTTCAGAGCTTTGTGTAAATTTTTCAACAATTGGTTTGTACTTATGTACCTCATTCTTAAGATTCAAATTTTCTTTGACTAGTTCTTCCTTATCCTTTTTAAGAGATTCAACATTTTGTGCAAGTGAGGTATTATTATCAAGTAGGGATTTTACTTTTAGATTTAATTTCTTAATTACTATTTTTGCCTTTTCATTTTCAATGGTAAGTTTTGAATTTTTGATTTCTAGGTTAGTAGTGTTAATATTTTTAACGTTCTCCTTTTCAATTAATAGGTTTTCAATATCTTCCTTCAGTTTTTGATTGGAGGCTTTTAATTCTTTATTTTTTGCTCCTAACATACTACAATCACCCATAAGTTCTTGAAAAGCTTCATACAATTCTTCTAAAGTAAAATTTATGGTTGGGTTTTGACATACCTCGTCGTCTTCGAACGCCATGAAGCACAAATTGGCGGTCTCTTCCTTCTCTTCCTCGGAGGATGATGTGTCACTATCATCCCATGTTGCCTTCAATGCCTTCTTCTTCTTCTTTCCAAAATACTTCTTTTGTTGAGGACATTCGGAACGAATGTGTCCCGGTCTCTTGCAATCATAGCATATGATTGGGTCTCTTTCTTTTTCCTTTTCTTTTTTCCAATCATTTCTCCCTCCAAATTTCTTTCTTGGGAAGGGTTTCTTTCTTCTCATGAATTTCTTAAACTTCCTTACTATCAAACCCAAGTCCTCATCTTGGCTTTCTTCTTCACTCTCACTACTCTCTTCTTCACACACACTTGAGGTAGCCTTGAGTGCGATTGTCTTTTTCTTCGGCAACTCTTCTTCATGTTGCTTCATCGTGAGCTCATGCGTCATCAATGACCCCAAAAGTTGTTCTAGCTCCAAGGTGTTGAGGTCTTTGGCTTCTACGATCGCCGTGACCTTTGCTTCCCATGCTTTTGGCAAAGACCTGAGAATTTTACTCACAAGTTCCGGGTTAGTGTAAGATTTACCCAAGCTCTTTAGACCATTAATAATATCGGTAAAGCGTGTAAACATGCATGTAATAGTTTCATTAGGTTCCATCTTAAACAATTCATATTTGTGAACTAGAATGTTCACTTTGGACTCTTTGACTTGATTTGTACCCTCGTAGGTAACTTCAAGCCTATCCCATATTTCCTTAGCGGAACTACATGTGGAGACTCTATTAAACTCATTTACATCTAGAGAACAAAATAATGAGTTCATGGCTCTCGAATTGAGTTGAGCCATCCTATCATCATTCTCATCCCAATCCTCCTCAGGTTTGGGAACTCGAATGCCATTAACCACGTGTGATGGTTCTTGTGGTCCCTTGACTATAACCCTCCACAAGGCATAGTCTTGTGCTTGAATGAAAATTCTCATTCTAGTCTTCCAATAGGTATAATTTGTCCCATTGAAGAGTGGAGGTCTATTGGTTGCTTGCCCCTCGGCAGGAACATTGTTAAAGGGTGTTGCCATCTAGATCTTTGGCTAAGACGGTTAGGTCTTTCAAGAAATACACAGAGCACCTGCTCTGATACCACTTGTTGCCCAGAGATGGTCACCCAAGAGGGGGGTGAATTGGGTGTTTTAAAACTTTTCGCCTAATTAAAAATAAAACACACAAATATATGCACTAAAGTAAAGAAGGAGGAATGAGAAAGGTCAATCGCAAACACAAGGTTTTATAGTGGTTCGGAGCTTCCACTGCTCCTACATCCACTCCCCAAATCACCTTTGGGAATTTCCACTATAATCCAAGATTACAGTACGGTAGTTTTGCGAGTTCACTACCTAACTCGTTGTTTTACACCGGGCTCACAACAAACCCTAACACCCCCAATTTCACTTAGGCTTGGGACGCCTTTCCCTTGTTCCAAGTCCCTTGACTGGAACAAGCACCACAATGAAAGAGTTTACACAGAAAAGAAAAGCTCTAGAAAAGCAAATATGGCAATGATGAACAATAGAACCCGGAAGAATCCTTTTGCCGTTGGAAGCGTGGGAAATGGTAATTCTTCCGATGTGGATCGCGTAGATTTGAGTGTGAGCTTTGAATGCACGAGCGGAAGAGAGTGGTTGAGCTTGAAATCACTTAGGAAGCTTGAAAGCACTTGATTTCTTCACTTGAATGCACTCACTCCCTTGAACTTCTCTCTCTTGCTTCTCTCTTAAATGATCTAGCTTTTGGGTTGGTGAAAAGTTGTTTTGAAGCACTTAAGAGCTCCCTTTTATAGCCCAAAAAGCAAATATAGCCGTTAGAGATAAAGTAAAAGAGATTTGAAATTCAAACCAAATCTATAAAAGTTGTCAGTCGCGTCCCAGGCGTTCCGGGGACGTCTCCGCTTCAACGCGAGACGTCTCGGCTACAAGATTTTACTTTTTACGTTGTCTGGGGTCGACTCGGCACTATACGGGGACGACTCTGCTTGTTTGCACTTTTTGAATGGGGACGACTCCGCTGTCTCGGGGTCGACTCCGCTTCTTTATCTCCGAAAAACATGTCCTCTGGAATTCCCAGAGAGAGCCGACTCCGCTCTTTCAGGGGACGTCTCCGCTGCCTTATCACCGAAAAAATCATTCTCTGGAAAACCCTGAGAGAGCCGTCTCCGCTATCTTGGGGACGACTCGGGAAGTCTCCTTTTTACTTGTGGGGACGACTCTGCTTGCGGTGGGGACGTCTCGCGCATATCTCTTGAAAACTGCCTTTCTGCCGCCACTGAGAGAGTCGACTCCGCTACTGAGAGAGTCGACTCCGCTATCGTGGGGACGACTCGGTGGGTGCCGGGGACGTCTCCAAGTGTGCCAGTTCTTCCTGTTTGTGCCAGAGACGTCTCTGAGACTATCAGGAGACGTCTCGGCTGTCCCTGAACTTTTTTTTTCATCTCAAAAAATTCTTCAATAAATTCATAAAAATTATAGGAACTTGCCTAGACATTTCTTAACAATATTCTTAATAAAACACATGAATTTCTCAATTAAATTGTTAAGATAAATGGAATTATACTCTAGTGTTTTGTATTCATCAAAATCCATTAGGGGGTCAACATGCTCAATCACTTCCTTTTGACTCTTTGAGTGAAGCACTTGGATGAAGAAGATTAGAGCTCTTATCTTTCTTGTGTGAGCTTTGATATTTTGCAAAAGGATGTTTTCTCTGATGAATAGTGTCACTTTAAATAGTTTTTCACATCCATTGGACTCCCCCCATTGGTTAGATTTCAAAAACTAGCCGTTACTTACTGTTGGGAGGACAAAAAGTACTTCTGCAGAACTAGCCGTTATGCTTCTGCCCGTGCTGAGGTCGACCCAAACTTTTCTGGGGTCGACCCAAACCACTGTTCATCAGACTTGGGGTCGACTCAACTTTCACTGGGGTCGACCCAACTTTCACTGGGGTCGACTCCTGCTACATTGGGGTCGACCCTCTTAGGAAACACAGAACCTTATATTTCAGCTGTTTTTCACTTGGGTCGACTCAACAATTTTTGGGGTCGACTCAAGGTACAGTGGGGTCGACTCAAGTTCATTGGGGTCGACCCTCTCAAGAATTCCAGAGACTTGTTTTCTAGAGGCTTGAAGATGGGGTCGACTCAACTACTGTTCATCCGTGCCATTTTTGCAGAAGTGTGCCTGATGGTTTCATGATGTGCCGGGGTCGACTCCACCAATCTTGGGGCCGACTCATTCCACACTTTGCTGCAACTTAAGGTTAGATTCATCCATACAATCAATGAAATATACTTCAAGCAATTTTGAATGTATGCCATGGTAGTGCTATATACTCTTAACAATGAAAATTACTATTGTCCCCTTAAGAGTACGTTTAACTTAAAACTTTGTGGAATTAGAATTTAGAATTCACTATCCCTTTTCTATCGCAATTTTATCACATTATTAATCATTGAAATACATCTTGATCTCATTCTTCTATTGTACCGAGAGTGACGAACTCAGTAATGATGTATCATGTTAACTTGTAGTATTTAATTAGATATTTCCTCAATGGTTGTGTTAATCATCAAAATACCACTATCATCCTCACATATACATAACAACATGAATTAATTCAAACAACATACATCTTATGTATTTATTTTTTCACTTTTATTTTCAGATCTGATTTGTTCATTAAAATCAGAGATCAAATGAATCATAAACTTTATATAGATCTAATCTAAACAATATTATGATTTCAATTTATTCATGTTACTAATCCTAACACAAACATGCCTCATATGCATCCAAAATTTCAGATCTAGTTAATCATGCATAATCAGCAATTAAATCAATCATAAAAATACTTTAGATCTAATCTAAACATATTCATGATTTTAGATTTAATTACAAAAATTAAAACATAAAAATTTAAACACGAACCTGGCTCTGATACCACTGAAAGTGAATCCTAGGTTCTTCGGTATTAAGCATGCTGAATTTTTTTTTTTTTTTTTGAACCATGGCTGAACCTGATCAGGTTACCTACGTACCCCTTCATAAGAGGGATCAAGCCATACGTAGTTCTTTTTAAGTTTTAAAATGCAGCAAAAAACCGAATCAAACAATTTAATTCATGCATGCTTACAAGATCAAATCTAGAAATCAGCACCTTAAGAACACATAGGATTATGCCGAAATTATTTAAATAATTATGCTAAAACTTTCATGCATGATTAACTATTAGATATGAAAGGTAAATACTCTATTCTGATTAATCTTCGAATATCCATCGAATGGATTCTGGAGATAACTCCGTCAGAAGCCCCAAAGGAGGGTAAAACCTTGGAGAATCAGACCTAGACCCAGACTCCAAAATATAATACTGATGTGGGATTAATACCTTTTATGATAGAAGAAATTTTTGGATCTGATCCTTGACTTCGCAGCCACGCACACGAATGGCCTCTATTAGAAGTACAGCCCTAGGTAGATCGTCTTCCACGGGAGTGCTAGCTCACGTAGAAACGTTGCAATGGTTGAAGCTATCTCCTTCTAAACACTCAATCTTCAAGGATATGGAGGATGGACGTCAGGAAGAAGGATAAGAAGGGATGGAGGCCCTCAGAGAATTTTTTCAGAATTTTTTGAGACTTTTAAATATTGTATATATTGAACCCAAGGCATGGGGGTCTTTTATAGCCAAAAGACCATCCCACATTTCACACCTAATTTAGTCAACTAATTTAGCTGATAAAATCTCCAAAAAATTTTGGTGGTTTGGTAGCTAAGAGGAGATAAACATATCCAAATTTTGTACATTTTGGATCCCTAAAAGATAGGAATTTATGCATCCAAAGTTCAGCTATAGGCCACCCTATTTCATGCACCATGCAATCCCTACAAATTAGGAAATTCATATAAATCTTTCTAGAAAGATTTAACGTGCCATTTTTATAGAAAATATAGATCCACGCCTCTTCTCTTCTTATGCTAATTTTTGGCCAAAAATAAGGAGGATAGGCATGGAAAATATTGGGGATAAATCAAGGTGTCATTCTTCTCCAAGAAGATAAGGATGGGTTCCTAAAATTTAGGGATTCTTCTCCTTATCCAATTCTGATTATTTGGACTCATAATCCTCATAAAATAAGGTCTTCTAATTGATTTGGA
This sequence comes from Phoenix dactylifera, assembly GCF_051530095.1. Lineage (NCBI taxonomy): Eukaryota > Viridiplantae > Streptophyta > Magnoliopsida > Arecales > Arecaceae > Phoenix > Phoenix dactylifera. Next base: position 16,724,352 of record NC_143202.1, read on the forward strand.
TCAAGCCCAATCCAATTAGGTCAAGTTCCATCAATTTGGTCAAGCTCAATCTACTTGGGTTGAACCCAATCCAATTAGGTCAAACCCTGATGTAGCCCAAATTGAATCCTATTCAATTTGGCTCAACCTAAGCCCAATTACTCAATCAAATTGAGTTCATTAGCAATCTAATTGCTAATTAATCCTTCAATAATTCAATAATTATTTTAATACAATTTTTGCTTAGGATAATTTGTCAATCGAATTGACTAAATTAACCCTGAATAATTGTTAATCATCAATCAGCCATTTGATCAACCTAGAAACTTCTATGCGTGTGATCTCATAGGTTCAAACCTAAGCCGGTAGTATAGAAACATCTTTCTATACTAATCGATGTGACCATCTAGCAATGGTATCCGACGTCCGGATAGGTCGAATATATGCGAAGCAAATATTCTGGAATCCTGAACTATGGTTACTGTATAATTCAATCCCTTTGACTCCTAATGCCAGGATGACTTAGAGCTCACTGTCAACCTTATAATTAGTATATCCATTATGTGATTAACTTTAAATATCCCGTGACTCCTCACTGGAAATACCCTGGCCAAGGTTTTGCTAAATTAATCACAAGACATTATCTCCTGTTTTCAGGAGGGGTCAATTCCATCTTGACTTACAACTGACTATGCAAGTACTTGACTGCACCCAGTGACCTTCCGTCACTGAATTAGAAATTCAGGTAGTCCGGTACCAAAGTACAGTGAGTTGCTTGCTAGTCACAGGTTGCGGTCTCAGATCAGAGGGCCAAACTTATACCCATATCTACTCAGAACATCTCTTGATAGTAGAGCATTTCGGAATTGGTCACGTTCGGTGAAATGTACTCCTACACTTCACCTGTGTGGCATACCAGTATCTCCTCACTCCTTGGTTAAGAGGACAACCAACGTATATATCACACAATGACCTAATCTCGATAATGTTGTCGTCCTAGTAACAACATATCATTTGGTTGCAAACAAGTTTAAGGACTCAAAGATAAATCCTCCTTTATCATAACATAAGTCCTAAGGACTTCATCATATAAGAGTTCACTTGAAGATGAAATGATGAATAATGCCAAATAACACTTTATTAATTTGTCAATTTATTTACAAAATTCAATCATCAATATGCTAACGATTGACATTTAGGATACAATTCCCAACAATATTGGCACACCTGTAAGAGTTGTATGGTGAGCAAAGCCTCACAGTATGCTTTAAAGTATCCAAGAGGCTCTTCAAGGCAAAGATGCGCAAGGGGCAGTCTTTCCATGATCACGGTCTGACTATGATCAAGGACCTAGAGGAGCTTGAGAAGCTCGGTATGACCATGCATAAGGAATTGCAAGTAGATCTGATCCTGCAATCCCTTTTTGATTCATTTGGGCAGTTTATAGTAAACTCCCATATGAATAAGATTGAATGCACTAAGACCGAATTGTTGAACATGTTGGTAACTGCTGAAGGGGCCTTGAAAGGTTCAAGGGGCACTGTTCTTACTGCTGAGTTGACTTCTGGTTCCAAGAGAAAGTCTGTTTGGAAGAAAAAGAAGCTAGCGAAGAAGCAGAAGAAAAATAAGAAGCCAAAGAAGGAAGTTCAAAAGAAAAAGGCTAATAACAAAGAAAAATGTTTCCACTGCAACGTCGACGGCTACTGAAAAAGGAACTGCCCTTCATATCTCAAGAGCCTGAAGAACAAAAAGACAGACACACCTTCAGAAGGTATGTTAGACTTGCTCGTAATTGAAATTAACCTTACGGTTTTTTCTACTTCTAGTTGGGTTATAGATTTTGGTTCTAGTGCTCACTTGTGCACTACTATGCAGGGTCTAAAGAAAAGTAGAAGACTGGCGGAAGGTGCAGTAACCTTTCGAATTGGCAATGGGGCAAAAGTTGCTGCTGTAGCTGTGGGCACCTATCCTCTACGACTACCGTCTGATTTTAGTTTATTGCTTAGAGACTGTAATTATGTCCCTGCTGCTAGCAGAAATTTGATTTATGTTTCGTGTTTAGCATAGGATAGTCATGTTTTTACATTTGATAAAGACAGCTGTTTTATTTATTTTAGAAATAAATTAGTTGCACGTGGTTTCATGATTGACAGTCTCAATCACTTATATGTCGATGTGTCTGTGAATGTGCCTGAGCAAGTAGGGAGTATCATAGGATCCAAAAGATCCAGAGATGAGATAAACCAGAAGTATTTGTGGCACCTCAGGCTTGACCATATTAGAGAGGACAGAATGAACAAAATGGAGAAAGCTGGGTTTCTTGGCTCATTGACTTCCGAGTCATATTGATGAGAATGCAAAATGTCAATTTTTCTTCCTTAATGTTTAGTCTTTTATACTTATTTTGTGCCTAAATGTACTCATTATTCTTATATTTTGATTTAGGATGCAATGGAGGCATTAAGTGCAAAACGAAGCTAATTAGGTGATTTTGGACAGTTTCAACATTGCTTCATAATCTTATCATAACCTTCTCATCCGAGCTCTGATTGAGATGATTCAAGATGCTGTGGAATGCCAAGAAAAAGATATACAACTTTTATGTTTTGAGTTTTGAGAGATACTGGGTTTATCAAGGTCAAAATTGGTCTTGAAATTGCTGCACGTCCTTAGCCTGTAGTACGTGGATTTGACTCGGTCAATTTTCAGAAGTCTCCATATTTGATGCACGAAAATCCCAGCTGGAAACACCACTTTCCTAGTTATATTAAGACTTTATTTTATTTTTTTAATTAGCCAGATTTGATTATTTGTTAGGAGATTTTTTAGGAAGGGATAAAGGTGAAAGAAAGGAGGCTGCACGGACTCCTCTTTCTCTTTTCTCTTGAAGGACTCCTCTTTCTTTTTTCTCCTTGAAAGTGTGCATCCATGACTTTGCGTGGCTAAAGCTTTTATTGGTCTAAGGAAACAGAAGCCTCGGAATCCATAAAACTGTGAGATCTGAATTGTTTTTATTGTTCAATTTATGCTTGAGTATCGGATGTTCTTCTGTGCCTACTTTCATGATTGTTTTGTTTAATTGCTAGGAGGCCTACTAGTTTATTATTCATTGCAATCCACTGCTAGGTTAGATATCAGATCTGTAATTGTTTGATCCCTTTAATCTGTGAAACAACTAAGATTTAATGATTTGCTGCGTTAGAAATTTTCCGATCTTAGGAAGAACATCCGACTAAATTAAATGCAACTGCTTGTGTTTGTGTGGTTTAGCTTCATTAATCTCTCTAATTCTTAAAGCTGCTACTACATTAAACCTTTAGCGCTTGTCTTGGGTTGTTTAGTAGTTAGGATTAATTAGATCGCTTGTTTTTAATCAACTATGACTAAGAAGAGATAGGAATATAGTTCCAACGATGAATATTCAAAGTGCGAATTGATATATATCTGCATCAATGATCAGTTATAAAATTCCGATGGTGGACGTTGACTTAGACCAAGATTTGTTCTTTTGATTGATTTCAATACTTTAATCTGAATTTTCTTTAGTTGTTTTATTGTTTTCGTTATACTCTAAGCCCCCCATCCTTATTCAAGTAGCATAAAACTAGGCTAGATACTCTCCATGGGAACGATCCTTACTCGCACTACTACATATATATTTTTAGGAGTATAGGTTTTATTTTTGGTTGCCTGCGACAGCACACCAAATTTTGGCGTCGTTGCCGACGAGTGATTCTAGTTGATTTTTGTGCTTATTGTGATCTTTATTTCGTGCTTGAAATTTTTGAAAAAAAAAATCGTTAGTTTTCGATAGTTACAGTTTCAACAAAATTCTGATTTTTGGAAGAACTAGGCCTAGTTGCTATAGTTTTCTGAAGGTAAATGACGTTCTGAGCAAGACTAGTTAATCCTTTGGATTACTAGCCCCCCCTATCGAGGCCAAATTCCACTGTTTTCTAGGTTTTCTTAGGCCTTTTTGTGTTTTAGCGTAGAATTTTTATTTATTTTTATTACTCTAAATTTTTTTTTCTGATTTGTTTTTCATGGTTTATTAGAGTTTCCTTGATTGTTTATGACTGTAACTCGCTCTTCTAATCAAGGTGATTTGTAGTGTGATCCAGAAATAGAGAGAACTTTGTGCAGGTTGAGGAGGAAAGCTCGGAGAAATTCTGAAGTGAACGATCTAGCTCTTGATTTCCTATTTGCTAGCGATTCTGATTTAGAAGAAGAGGAAGTCATAGCTTTGAAAGAGCTTGCTGCCCCTGATTTGAATCAACAACCCTTATGCATAACATTCCCTACTTTAGATGCTACTACTTTTGAATTAAAATCTGGACTAATACATTTCTTGCCCACTTTTCATGGCCTTGCAGGGGAAGATCCTCACAAGCATCTAAAGGAGTTTCATGTGGTATGCACGATTATGAAACCCACGGGGATGACTGAAGAGCAAATTAAACTAAGAGCCTTTCCATTTTCTTTGAAGGATTCAGCTAAGGATTGGTTCTATTATCTACCATATGAAAATATTACCACATAGAACGAGATGAAGAGATTGTTTTTAGAGAAATATTTTCCAGCTTCAAGGGCGGCCAACATTCGAAAAAAAATTTATGGTGTAAGGCAGCAAAACGGAGAGTCCCTACACGGATACTGGGAACGTTTCAAGAAATTATGTGCAAGCTGCCCCCATCATCGAATTAGTGAGCAGCTACTTATCCAGTATTTTTATGAGGGCCTTCTACCCACTGAAAGGAGTATGATTGATGCTGCTAGTGGAGGAGCTTTGGTGGATAAAACTCCAGAAACCGCAAGAAACTTGATTGCAAATATGGCAGCCAATTCTCAACAATTTGGCACTAGGCTTGACCCTCCATCTAAGCATGTTAATGAGGTAAATATTTCTTCCCTTGAATAACAAATTACGAGTCTAACTTCTCTTGTTCGTCAAATGGTTGTAGGTAATATGCAAACAGCAAAAGCTTGTGGGATTTGTTCGGTAGTAGGGCATCCAACCGATATGTGCCCAACTCTTCAAGAGGAGCCCACTGAGCAAGTGAATGCGGCGGGTGGTTTTCCTGAAAAACCTCAAAGGAAGTATGATCCCTATTCGAGCACATATAACCCGAGATGGAGGGATCACCCCAATCTTAGTTATGGGAATTCACAAGTAAATCAGCCCGCGACTCAAAACCGCCCAAATTTTCAGCAATATCAGCAGCCATATCCTCCGAGACAACAATCGGGCCAAACTTTTAATTCTGGTATGTCTTTAGAAGATATTGTTAAGACTCTTGCCACTAATACTTTGCAATTTCAACAGGAGACGAAACAATTTTAGCAAGAGGCGAGGGCTAGTATTCAAAGTTTGGACAATCAAATGGGCCAGATGGCAACCACAATTAGTCGGCTAGAGGCATAAAGTTTGGAAAAATTACCCTATCAAACAGTAGTAAATCCAAGAGAAAATGCAAGTGTAATCGCTTTGAGAAGTGGTAAAGAGGTTGATATTCCAACAAAGGCAACCCCTGCATCGTCGAAGCAAGAAAAGGAGAAAAACATCGTTGCAGACAGAAACGTTTCCAATGACGATGATGTACCTAAGCATAAGTTTCTGCCTCTTTCTGCTTATAAACCAGTATCTCATTTTCCTCAAGCTTTAGCAGAATC